>NC_056736.1:794399317-794524317 GCF_019279795.1 Protopterus annectens | reverse complement strand
CACAAGGTAAATTACACCTGTCAAAAACAGCACTTCTTGCTGACAGATTAGTATATTGCTAATCTTTCACAGCCTGATAATGGTGTATAGAGTTAAGTCCAGAATGATACTATATGATTTGACTTTATTGGCCTTTTGCATTGGATAAATATTGGCATTTCCTCTTCTGATACACCCAGGTGAGTACAGCTCTGAATTTTCTAGTATTCCGCATTCAAGGGGCATTATCATCTTCTGCTAACATATGTTGTGATGTCACATCAGGCAAAAGGATGGGCTCAGGCTTTTTGCTAGTCATTTTGACGAACATCTTGTCAGTCATTCACACAGTCTGAGCCTGTTTTACCATAGATTAGAGAGATGTTCCCATTTTCATTGCATGGAATACCAAAACCTTTTGGGTCTCCCTGAGGTTACCAGATCAATGTAATCTGCGAAAGGAGCATGATGTGAGTCACTGCCAGTATTTCAACCAAGCTACCCAGGGAAGACAATGACAGAAGCTTCTTCTGACCTTAGCTCCTTGAAGATGGATGCTGTAAAGGGAGCTCAGTTTAGGAATCAGCAAGAGGGTTTGACTTGTAGTCCCAGATCAGTACCAGACCGATTGGGGATGGTAAGTGAATCTGAGGTCAGACAATAGAGAAAATATTGTCCTAACATCCACCTAAGAGATGGCTTTGCATTCCTTGTAAGTTGTGAGTTTCGTTGTCAGCAAGAGATGGAGCACAAATCCATTTTTGAACTGCACTGAAAAGAAGATGAGAGGTGTGACCACTTTGGTTTAGTCCACAGGTGTCTATGCCAAAGGACCCACTTTTGAGTGTTTGAGGGATAATCTTACATGACCGCTCATATGGAAGAACTCATTAAGTCACCTGCCAAAAACACAGTAGTTACACTTATGACTAAGCAGTCTGCTACCCTGGCCTGTCCCCAGGGTAAGTGAGGTTTCTTAGATAGGGTTAAGAACACCTGCAGGTCATCCTGACTCAGTGCCTTGTAGTGTATTCTTACCAACAGTAATTGCAACATAACCAAACTATTTTCTCATATACACACTCTCATATTGTTTCCCATGAGGAGCTATGGATACCTTTTCAATGACAGCATTCACAATATGCTCTTCTATGAGATTACTAGTCTGAACAATTTTCCAAGAAACAACCAACATTAAATTAAAATAGCTGTTAACCAGTCTCCCTGTAGAAAGGGCAGTCACCAGCAGTCATACTAGTGCTAAGAGGATACCCTTCATGAATTTTATTCATTTATTTTAAATATTTTCTAACCAAGTAAGCCCATTGGACACAAGTGTCCCTTTTCAGTACTGACCTCAAAGCACTTTCTGTTCAAGTGCCTTACTCAGAGTCATACAGCAGGCAAATGGAAGCAGAAAAAAATCAAGCCTTATACATTGGGTATGGAGAAACAGCTTTCCAACAGCTTGGTCTTAGTCCTGTGTGTAATTGCCAGATAACAGCCACAGTATTTAAACAATTGAAAACTCTTTACTTTTAAAAATGTATGATTATACATATAAGGCATTATTACAGTTGCATAGGGAAAATAAAATATTCCATATGGCTACACTGATGATAGCTATCCTAGCTGCATCTGTTATTTCCAATTACCTATTATAAAATGCTGAAGCCTCACAACAAAATTAAAGTCTAGCAAGCCGATGGTTCAAAAATCTTTATTTTAGCTTTTTCCACAAGTTAGAATTTTCCTATTCTAAATCAGTGATAGTGAAACCTTTGGGTTCAGCGTGTCAAAAATTCGGAAAATGCATAACTTGACTCTGCTTGTGTGTCACCCCCCCAAACAAAAAAAATAACATAAATGTAATAAATAAATGAATACAAATAAATAGAACAGCATGACTCTCAATACATCAGGGATAAGTCTCAACAGAATCAGGGACAAATCTGGAAATAAGAGACATGGACAGTTTTAAACTACTAATACTATTAATATGAGACACTGACAGAAAAAAATGAATGTGAATTAATATACATTTTGTGAAGTAAAATTAGTCTATAAATCTAATTATTGTCAATATTAAGTGTAAAAATTTGCCAGGTTAAGGAGGGATTAAGAGGGACAGTTGAGAGTAATGTAAAAACAGCACACTCCTAGAAATGCAGACTACCTGTTCTTTGCAGAAGTGCAACCATGAAGAGAAAACAATGTCTGCACTGCCCTTTGCAGACTCTGTCGAGAAAGTATACCAAAATAGTCTTTGAGGTTAATAACTTCCCTCCCTCTGCAGCAGTGTTGTTGAACTGGTTCCTGGTACAAAATAATTCAATGCAATTCACACAAGCAACAAATGCGAAAGCAGTTTATTTGGTAACTCGGGTGTTGGTGAACGCTGGTGAGTCACCCAAAATGTTGTGGCATGTCACCTTTGACACACACGTCATAAGTTCACCATCACTGGTCTAAATAATATTTTTTGGCAAACAAAAAAAAAAAGAGAGAGACAGATTTTGTTAATACTCTTTGGAGTTTAGAAAGGATTTCCAAGATCAAGTAATAGTATCATGCAAAAAGAAAGACAGTGGAGGGGACTCAGTAAACCCAACACGATAACTTTGACCGTGTGTGCATCACGTCTCGATGTGCAAATGGCCTCGAAAAGTTTTAGATTCAGTAAACTCCACGTAGTGGCACACACTCACTCACAAACATGGAAAATTTCATGGCATGCAATTTACAGCACAAGTAGCTGAATTGTCTGCAAATGAAGGAAGTGAACGTGGTGAAGCGATTCAACAAGCTGTAAAGTAACCATGTAGACTCTATGCATGTGTTGGCCATGTATGTGAAAGTTTACCAAATGCAGGAGTCTACACTATAACTGGAGCAGGTAGTTCTCCATACATTTGTACGGAACAGACCCTAACATGTAACCCCACACACATTATGACATTCCCAGGCATGTTGGATGCTAGAAAATTATGTTAAAAATAGGAAGAAGTCTTTATTAAGTGCTGTGACATAAATGCTGCTTTGCACCCCCACCCCAAAATGAACAATGTAATCATAACTAATGTAGACAGCTAAAAGTGTAAGCCCCATGAAATATAGAATCCCAAATCTGAATTCCTGTGTGCACATATATACACCTGAGTAATACCCTTCCTTGACTGTACAACATTGGGCTCGCTTTCAGTTTCCCTGCCTACACGGTTACCAACCATGTAGATTCAGGGCTGTCAACACAGTGAAGATGCAAATGAGATCAAAACTCATTAGAATTGCTGAATCCCAAAAACCTGTAACCATGTAGGGCTGTTCACTTCATGTAGCACTTCCATAGTGTTCGTATTGAATGCATGGCAACAGTGAATGATGACATCAGCAGTGTGTGTCAGGTTGGTGCCCAATTCACAAGTTCTGTGTCATCCTCTTTATTGTTTCTTAAAATGTATCTTATCTATCCGCATTACATTAAAATTGATTCTTTAATTTTTGTCCTTATTTGCATGATGTTACACTTAGTGAAACCACGGGAAACAAAGAATGAATAGCAGGTTTCTCGATGCATGCTACATAACTATTCCTGCAGTAGCATGTGTATATCTAGGGCTAGAGTATAGAAGGTCCTGGGTTCTACTACAGGGCCTGCAACCTTCCATGTACTTTTTGAACTGCATATTTGCACGATATAACATGCAAAAGTAATATGTTCCATTGTGTTCACCTTATTTCTGCATCAGTGCGTGCAGTGGCATGTAGGTGCACATCAAGCAGCAACAGACTTCATATATTCAGTAAAGTAGCAGATGTTATTCATAGCTGCTAATTACAGCATAAACAAGTGATTTCAGTATGGTGGAGCTATTCAGCAAGCTCTAAAACATCCATCTAGCCTACAGTCTGTTTTTTCCTGTGTACTTCCATTCCATGGGAATAAACAGAAGGAAATTCTAGGCCTGAAATAAGATTGTCTCAACTGCTGAATTTGTAAGTCTTGAACCTAAAATATATTCTGTAATAATATTATGGCATATTCTTGTATATCTTAACTCGGTGCAGTAATAAAGTAAATAGTGATGGATTTGTACAGAAAGTACCTTAACATGTGACAGCAGACAATTATTGTACACATATGTGTTCATTCATAAGGTTTTCTTTTGTAATTCCTTTCCTTTTTCATTGCCTTTTTTGCATGATGCGCTACATACCGCAAATAGCATAAGGGATAATGGCTCTGTTTATTGGGTTTGTGGCCAAAAATAGTACCTGGATACATTCAGTTAATGCCTTTGGCCATTCTGAAAACCCAGCATGGAGTACAGATGGTACTAGCTTCATGTACAGAGTGTGGAATCTTTGTTTTACTGCTGTGATATTGTACTTTACAACAATGAAGTGCAACATACATAACTGTTTCCTCAACATACTTGTTGCAACAGGTGTAAATATAGGACTGGCATACACACGGTCCTGGGTTTGAATACAGTATATACCATACAGCATTAGTTTTTACAGACGTTAGCAATGTTGCTCACAACTTAGTAAAGTGTAAACAGTTGTAACTCGCATGTGTGTACACTTTGTTAATCATTGCACAAATTCACTGCTCACTGTGATATGGAACTATATATGATGCTTTCTTACTGGTGTTTATTGTCCATTTCCTTTGTATGACATTGCAAATTCAGGGCACATTCTCCGTATATATCATATATTCACAATACGTACATGTGTTGTCCCCTCCCCCAAGCAATACAACCCTGGGGGCTCAGTAATTTTATACACATATATCAACCACACTACAAAGTGTAACATATAATATTATGTGCTCCATCATGGACAGGAGCAGCCGGTGGTGCTGATAACCTTGCTGTGAAAAGCTCAAATATCCAACTATGCTCAATAAAGGTACTTGTGTTTTTACACAGCTAGGCTTCTACACACCTAGGGCACACTCTCTGGTTAGGCTACTGCCCTCATACGAACCTATGAATCTATGTGCCTACACAGGCTTCCCAACCTGTTGTCCCGCACATGGCCTGCTGATGTCATCTACCATAAGTTAACCTGCAGCCATGTAAAGGTCAGACTTGTGCACTGGTGCATGCGTAAAGTACTGAGTTTTGTAGTCTATATACTTAGATAGGTAGGGGTTCTGTTCTCACTGCAGTCAAGTGTGTGTGTGTGTGTGTGTGTGTGTGTGTGTGTGTGTGTGTGTGTGTGTGTGTGTGTGTGTGTGCCCATCCAGAAGAACAACTACGTAGCCTGCAGTTATTGACCCAGTCCCATAAATTGACAGTATTTTGATACTTGGACCTGCCTACACATCCATGTTAGGCAGGCCTCCCACCTTCTTCTCTCCAACATGCATTGCTGATGTCATCCAGTATAAGTTGACCTGCAGACTGGTAAAAGTCAGACTTGTACTGCGGTGCTTGCATAAAGTACTGTATTCTATAGTCTGTGAAATTAGGTAGGCATTCTTTTCTCACTGCAGTCAACTGTGTGTGTGTGTGTGTGTGTGTGTGTGTGTGTGTGTGTGTGTGTGTGTGTGTGTGTGTGTGTGTGTGTGTCCAACCAGAAGAGGAAGTGTGTCTCCTACAGTTAGTGCCCCGATCCCATACATTGACTGTATTTTGATACTTGTACCTACCTACACATCCATGTTAAGCAGGCCTTCCACCTTCTTCTCTCTAACATGCACTGCTGATGCCATACACTACAAGTTGAATGGCAGATATGTAAAAGTCAAACTTGTACCGTGACGTTTGCGTAGTGTACTGTGTTCTGTAGTCTGTATACTTACGTAAGTAGGTGTTCTGTTCTCACTGCAGTTAATAGGGTGTGTGTATGTGTGTGTGTGTGTGTGTGTGTGTGTGTGTGTGTGTGTGTGTGTGTGTGTGTGTGTGTGTGTGTGTCTCTTCTCAGCAGAGTAGATGTGCTATCCTACAGTTACTCCTCCATTGGCATGGCTTGCTAGTCTTTTCATACTTGCAGAAGCCTACACATCCATGTCATCTAGCCCTCCCAATCTCTTGTCTCCCACATGGCCTGCTGATGTCATCCACTGTAAGTTGACATGCAGACATGTAAATATCAGACCTGTACCATGTTTTTTGTATAGAATATTGTGTTCTATAGCCTGTGTACTTAGGTAGTGGTTCTGTTCTCACTACAGTCAACTGTGTGTGTGTGTGTGTGTGTGTGTGTGTGTGTGTGTGTGTGTGTCTATGCAGCAGAGCAATGTGCTATCCTACAGTTACTTCTCCAATGGTATGGCTTGCTAGTATTTTCAAACTTGCAGAAGCCTACACATCCATTTCATACAGCCCTCTCAGATTCTTGTCACCCACATGGCCTGCTGATGTCATCTACTATAAGGTGACCTGCAGATATGCAAAGGTCAGACTTGTGCCATGGTGCTTGCTTATAGTTCTGTGTTCTGTAGTCTGTGTGCTTAGGTAGGGATTCTGTTTTCACTGCAGTCAAACTATGTTAGTGTGTGTGTGTGTGTGTGTGTGTGTGTGTGTGTGTGTGTGTGTGTGTGTGTGTGTGTGTGATGTTAGTCGAAATTACAGTGATCCCTTTACACCAGCATGTGGTGCACTATCACCATATGCTCAACAGACAATGCTGATGTACCACCACATGATCAACAGACAATGCCGATGTAATCAACTATATATGGATTATTGCATATACAACCATCCCACCAGGGGAGGATCAGACACTAAGTTCATATGAGGTTACTGGTCTATTGGCCCTAGGCCTTTGTAAGCCTAGCCATGTTATACCATTGTTCCCTTATTGACCAACTTGTATGGTGTATATTTGCAGTGCAAGTTTTTGATCATCACCGACTGTCCTTATCCAAGAGGGACATGGGTGACACATCCGGGGTAAATTTACATTTCCCCATCCAGTTGGCTAATTTACGCTTAAATAGGTTTATTGAGGAGCTCTGTTTTATGTGAATTGGGATTATTTTCCAGTGGAGTGGCAATCTCTGGAAGACATATCTGTCATTCCAGCATGTCCTTTTAATGTCGCAGGCTAGGTTAAGATCCCTAGAGTGAGTGAATCTTGTCCCATTTGAGTTGTGGATGTGCAACATTTCTGTTAGGCCAAGGTCTGAGACTGCCCTGTTGGCCAAGCACAAGTCGCCTCTCAGCAGCCTATAAGATACAGAGTACAGTGACAGGGCCTTCAGTCTGTCCATGCAGGTCATGTGTTGCAGGCTCTGAATTATCTTGATGAGAAACCTCTGAGGTCTCTCCAGCTGGTGCAGGTGTCTAGTGAGGTGCAGACCCAAGGGGGTATTGTACTCCACTAGTGGTCTGATGACAGATGAGTACAGAGGACTTATAACATCCTTAGCTCTGGATGTGATGCCGTTACTTATGAGATGTGCAACATAGAAGGCCTTCTTTACCACTGTGGACACATAGTGATCTCAGTTAAGTGTGCTGTCAACCTGTGTTCTCAAATCTCTCACCACACGGTTTCAGCTAAGGATGGGAGGGTACTGTTAATATTGTAATGTGCAGGGACTTCCCCTTGGCCATAAGGGATGGTAACACATTATTTAGCATTTATTTTGAGTCCATGATTTTGGCACCAGTCTTTTGTCTATGTAAAGCCTTTTTGTAGTATGTCAGCATTGTTTAGGGACTCAATGATTGCACCCAGTTTGCAGGCTTCAGTAAACATGGTAAGCCACAGACCATCTATTTTCTCCTGGATATCTGAGAAATACATTCCAGTCTGTAGGGGGCCCAGCACAAATCCTTGTGGCACACCAGTGGTAACTGTTCTGCTGCTAGAGGTGGCATCCCCATTGATGATCCTGTTGGCTACCCATCCAGTGACACAAGTTAATTCTCAGCTGTGCAAGTTTATCGATGCCTGAGTGGGGAATTGTGTCAAAAGCCTTGGCCTTGTTTCACTGGTTCCATCTTCACACCCGGGGGTGACTCCTGCCCCGTTTTTGCTTGAGGCTCCATCCCCGGGAGTGGGCCTCGTGGAGCAGGGTGTGACACTGGTTCCGAGATTGTCTTCCTCAGTTCCGGGCTCCCATTCCTCTTCGGGCGGGCCTGCCATCCGGGTGATGGAGAAGGTGCTTGCTTCTGGAAGCGCTCCTCCTATGTCGAACATTCCCCCCGCTCCTTCTGAGCTGCAGCTATCATAGGCCACCCCCCCAGGACACCGAGAGCGCAAGCCTCAGGAAACCCCTGTACAGGGTAACCACCTTTCTGAGTCTTCTTCAGATGCTCCCACTGGGGAACCACCTCGGAAACAGATGTGCAAGAGGAAACACATGGACTCCCCAGAGGAGTCCCTCACTGAGGATATGGACTATGATGATGGGGAAGGGTCCCCACGATCAGCCCCTGACAATGTCTCCTTTGGAGACATTCTGGAAATTTTGAGGCAGAGGGGTGACTGGAAGCACTCCAATCCTTCCTTGCAGGAATCTGTTTTCCTGCAGGCCTTCCACTCTTGGCCCTCTACTTCTTCGGTGACCCCCCCCCCCGCCAATGAGTTATTCAAGCTCATTGTGCAGTGGGCGTGGATGAACTCTGATACCATTGAGACCATTTCCCGGAGATCAGACAAGATACTCTCCCCCCAGAGGAACAGCCCCATTGGTCTAGAGGGTTACCAGTAGAAGCTATGGTGGTTGCAGCTGCCACAAAAAAGGACCTTGCAGAGGAAAGTCCTGCTGTCCATCCACCTAACAGAGAGTCCCGGGCGGTGGACAGATTAGGGAAGTGAGTTTTTTCTTCAGCAACCTTTGTTGTCAGGTGTCTGAATTACTTGGCACATTTTACGAGGCTCCAAAGAGACCTCATCTCTGAACTCTCTGGAACCCTCATGGGTCAAGTTTCGAACGGGGCACATGATAAAGTTGCTTCCCAGCTTCCTACCCTAGAGCCGATCTCCAAGTCGTCCACGAGGTTGCTGTCCCACGCAACCGAAGGGGCGGCTAGAGCTGTGGTTGCAGGTGTAGTTATGAGATGCCACACCTGGATGCGCATTTGTGACCTCGTGGACTCCTTCAAGTCTTCCTTCTTGAACGCCCCTATCAAATCGTCCGCTCTGTTCGGTTCTAAAGTAAAGGACACATTAGCCAGGTGCGAGCAGGATGGAAAAACCTTGTCTGCCATTGGCCTACAATTCTCCAAACCTCAGCACTCTTTCTCCAGGAACCAGAGGAGTGGAAAGATATGGCACAAAAAATCTCAAGGTCCTTTCCATAGTGCACGTGGTGAGGATTCCCCCAGAGGGAGATGGGGTTCCAATAATGGAAGATGCCCCTTTCAGGGCAGAGGGGGTCCCCGAAATCAGGACTCCAGGGATTCTTTCTTCTGATGACCTTATCAGCAGTCCTGAAGCCCTGCCCAATTGCTTTCCTCTGGAAGCAGTCGGGATTTTTCTCTGCACCAAGCTGCCTGGCACTCTATTACCAACGATCAGTGGGTGCAGAGAATAATTTCCAGAGGTTATTATATCCCTCTAATCTCTTATCCAAGACCTCCAAAATGCCTTCCCGATGTTCCACCCAGTCAAAGGGAAGAGGTAGCTTGAGAAATAAGAAAGCTGTGTCTAAAACGAGTCATCCAACAAGTCCCCCCAGACCAGTGCGGATCCGTTTTTTACTCTAAGATTCTTTTTGGTGCCAAAAAAGACTGGGGACTGGAGACCCATTTTGGATCTCAGCCAACTAAACAGATCAGTAGTTTAGACCAAATTCCACATGGTCACGATACAATCCATTCTCCCATTTCTTCGGGAGGGTGCGTGGATGTGCTCAATAGATCTCCGGGATGCGTGTTACCACATCAAAATGCACAAGCACTCCAGGAGTCTCCTTCACTTCTGGCTGGGAGCCAATCATTACCAATTTAGAGTCCTGCCATTTGGTCTTTCGATGGCCCCAGAGTGTTCACGAAATGCCTAGCAGTGGTGACTGCTCATCTGAGACTTCAGGGATTCCAGGTGTTTCCATATCTAAATGATTGGCTCCTCTCCACCCCCACCAAGTGCCTACTGGTCAGGGCCCTTCACCAAACTCTAGCACTGGCGGAGTTCCTAGGCATCACAATACATTGGGAAAAATCCAACCTTCATCCCACCCAACAGTTAGAATTTATAGGAGCAATATTCAATACTCAAACAAGCCAAGACTCTCTTCCTCCTCACAGACTTCAGAGATTAAGGTTACAAGTACAAGTGATACTCTGTTGAAGGAAGGTGTCTGCTAGGGAAGTTCTACAGGCTCTGGCATCCCAGTTCTTCCCCTAGCAAAATTGCATATGAGATTACTACAGTGGCTCCTTTTGTCCCAGTGGATATCCAGTCTTCATCCTCTGAACTCACAGATTCTCATCATCAATTCCTGCAAACAAGATCTCCTCTGGTGGATGAGAACAGATGAAAATCTTTGGTGCCACCCCTTCCAGACTCCCCATCCCAACGCCACGGTGACCACGGACGCTTCCCTGATAGGGTGGGTGGGCCATCTCCAGGGAAAGACAGTCCAAGACGCGTGGTCTAGCTTAGAGGTCAACTTGCATATCAATGTCCTGGTGTTGAGTGGTGCTGTTAGCATTGCAGGCACTTCATCCGCCCCTTCCGTCAGGAACAATTGCAATCCAACCGGACAGTATGTCTGTCGTCTGGCACATAAACAAACAGAGAGGGACCAAATCCTACCCCCTATATCGCGAGCCTATGAGAATTTGGCATTGGGCGATAGCTTCCAACTTCTTTTTAATTGCAACACATATCCCGGGAGCTCCAACGTGATTGCGGATAGGCTGAGCAGATGCATCCTCCGTCCACATGAGTGGTGTCTCAACCCGAACATGATGGCAGAAATCTTCAGCCATTGGGGCCAGCCTTGCTGTGATCTTTTCGCTTCCCCTTCAAACAAAAAATGCAGCAGCACTTTGCCCTCTTTCCCCCAGACAGGGAGTCACCGAAAGACGCTTTGACTCACGATTGGCCCGCGGGTCTCCTCTATGCTTATCCTCCGATACCTTTGATACCCCTGTTTCTAAGGAAAGCAGTCCAGTTGAGATGCAAAGTAATCCTCATTGCCCCCTTCTGGCCTCGACAAGTGTGGTTTCCCTTCCTCTGGCCTCACCTGTTATATCCTCCTTGGATCTTGGACACTCGTCAGGACCTAATATCTCACCCACAAGGGCTGACTCCCCCAAATCTATCCACTCTCAAGCTGACAGCTTGGTTTCTCCACTTCCATTAGTCGCCAGGCAGGAAATCCTCTCCTCACCTGTCTGCGATATTATTCTGGCCTTCCATAAACCATCCACCAGAAAACTCTACAGAGACAAATGGAAAAGATTCACTATCTGGTCTAATAATCAGATGCTAGATCCTTTTTCAACTCCTACAGCCCCTATACTTCAGTATCTTTCTGAGTTGTTTGACAGTGGGGCATCAGCTTCAACTATTCGAGTCCATTTAACAGCTATTTCCAATTTCCATAATGGCTCGGATGGTGTTCCCCTTATCTCCACCCGCCTTTGCAAGACCCTTCTCAAGGGAGTTTTCCATAGCAGACCTCCCATCAGGCAACCTGTGCAGACATGGAATCTCTCTCTGTTTCTACAGTCTCTCTCTCTACCCCCCTTTGAGCCTGCGGCGACATGTGATCTTAAATTCCTGTCATGGAAATCGTTGTTTCTGGTAGCGGTTACATCAGCCAGATGGATATCTGAGTTACAAGCCTTATGCATCAAGAGCCCGTATCTAATCTTCCATAAGGGCAGAGTATCCCTTCATACTAACCCATCTTTTCTCCCCAAAGTGGTGTCCGACTTCTCTGTTAACCAGTCCATTGAGCTCCCTGTGTTTTTTCCAAATTATTCCAACAAGGGTGAATACTCTCTTCATTCATTGGGCGTACATAAACAACTATGCTTCCACCTGGACATGACTAAGTCCTTTTCCAAGTCGGACCAACTTTTCCTTTCCTTTTCTGGTCCTAGAATGGGATGTGCTGTATCAAAAGTTACTTTATCAAAATGGCTCAGAGATTGTATTACCTTTTCATACTCCCTAGTGAATGAATCTAAACCAGTTCAAATCAAAGCTCATTCATCTAGGGCCATCGCAACTTCGGTTGCCTTTCACTCCAGAGCTTCCATGGATGATATTTTTGCAGCAGCCATTTGGGCTAAACCCCATACTTTCATCAAGCATACAAATTGGATTTGGTCTCCAGGGGAAGAGCGGCCTTCGGCTCTGTGGTTCTCAGGAATTTTCTTCCATAGGGGCCACCCAGGTTTTCCAAGTAGCTTGGGATTCTGTCCCATCAGTGATGAATAGGAAGAAGATTAACAGCTTCAGATAAAGAAGTTATGTCATAACATAACGTCCATCTGCGTTGTTGATCTTCTTCCAGTCATCCCACCCTCCCACTGTCCCCCACCAAAGGCTCCTGGTGGATCTTCTGGGTCCTTGTGGTGTTTCAGGTTTTCTGCGCAGAAATGGCCTCTGTTTTCTGTTTCTTTTATATGTTGCATGCAAACTCGATCTGAGGTAACTGGGAGAGGGGCATTGTGGCTAGCAGCTTAGCTCGAGAGATTTTGGTGTATGCGAGTTTGGTATTAGGCCGACTTGGTTCCGAGGGATCGGAACCGAACCCGTCAGTGATGACTGGAAGGAGATCAAAAACTCCGATGGAACGTTATGGTAAGACATAACTTCTTTTTGTTGACAGTGGTAGCAGGGGGTTTGCATCTGTTTATGGCATTGGTTAGAAGGCTATAGTTTGCTTTGGATAAATGTTTCATCCTTTCTGCACTTGAGTGGGTGTCAGGTATGATTGTGAATGTGAGTGAGACTGAATTGTGATCTGACCTGACCGGGGGGCGAACACACAGGTGTTAGTGAAGGGCTAGGATTACAAAAATATATCAACCACTATGGTTGTAAGTACTAAGTCTAGGACATTCGAGTCCCTTGTGGGGGATGCAGAGTATCTGTTACACAGCATGCATATTAACAAAGTCCAGGAACCTTAGGGTGAGCGTGTTTATGCACATGTATGACTAAATTGATGGAAGGATAGATGAAATCACACATGACCAAGGTGTTTGGCTGTATAGTGAGTGACTCAAGTAGGTCCAAGTAGGCAGAGAGATACTTGTGGTTCATAGCGGGGAACCTCTAGCTAACAGTGATATGGAAGGGGGTTTTACATTTAGTTAGTTGGACTTTGAGTAGCTGTATGGAGTCATACTCTTTGACCAATCTTGCAGCGCATTTGTCTTTAATGAAGATATATGCACCTCCACCTTTGGTTCTTTCACACTCGCTTTGACGTCTGTACGTGTGGAAGGCATTGTACCCTTGCATGGCCAGGGGGATCTCTGCAGCCTTGAACCATGTCTGTGTGATTGCACAGACATAGGCATCTTCCCAGGTAAGTAGTTCTTCCAGTGAATGCAGTTTCTGATTTACATTCCTTGCATTAAACAGCATAACCTTCAGTTTGTCGGTAATGAATTATTTTACATTGGGACTTTAGTTGTTCTGACATTGACTAAAAAGACCACTATAGGGGAGGCAAGCACCTTCATATAGTACAGTGAGGTACATCTCCAGTCATTCACTGCAACATGGACTATAACAAGAGTCATAATGGTACTTGTTAAGAGACTTGAGTACACTCGTGATCTGACTGACCCTGACACCTAACAGGCAGCTGACTGTGACCTTCTTCTTGTCCAGCCTGGAGAAAGGGACATCTGTGTCTCCCACTATGGAGTCACTAATGAGCAAGACATTTGGCTTTGAGGTGTTTTGCCTGAAGGGCTTATTGACTGAGACACTGATGTGTGTGTGCATTATTATTATGTCTAGTGGATTCTGTTGGGTCTGCAGAGTGACCAGTGGGTTTGCACTTGGGAGGCCTCTAATCTTTAGCTAGGTTTCTAGTGAGTACCTCTGTGCATGTGAGTTTATGTGTTGTGAGCTTGTTATGTGCAACAATTGTGTGTACTGAAAATATGTTTGATATCTGGTTTGTTGTTATGTGAGAGAATTTATTCTAATTCATAGTAAGGATACAGCTCTTGCATGTTGTATTAGTTTATTTTAGCAGTAACTGGTTGTCAGTATACATGAGGCAATTGCCGTGTTGCCTCAGGATGCCCATGTAAATCAGGCTGCCTGGAGAAATGGTGGGAAACTGTCCTTCCATTATGGAAGGTATATACTGTAGTAACTAGGGAGTGGGCTAGAAGGACCAGGTTTTGGTGTAAGACTAACAAAATGTGTCTAGTCTATGGAGGGCTAGGATTACAAAAATGTGTCAGTGTTTCACAATGCACAACTGAGTTGCTTGCAGGGCAGCAGTGCAAGCTCTGAACAGCTACAGTAACCCCCCCCCCAAAAAAAAATAAAGTACAACTCTGGAATACAAGCAAAGTTAAACTATTTTAAAAAAGTAAACAAAGGGAAAAGCCAAGAGTGAGCTGTATTCCGGCATTCCCCAACTAAGATGGGTTCTTGGATGCACAGTTCTGCCACAAGGGTGCAAGGGGCCTTCTTAATGTAAGAGGGCTGGTTTTAGTGTTCTAGTGACACCAAACAGTCTAGATTCAGCAAGTCTGAATCGAGCCTATGTTATAAAGTGCAGAAATACTAGAAATCTAAAGGGCAGAAAATCACAATCACAACAGATGAACAGTTTTAACAAAGCAGCAACTGAGTAGAATACGCCAACAAGAGTGTAGACAACAAACCTTCCTAGTGTGAAATAAGTGGTCTGGAACTAAAATGCTTAAACCAGAACTAAGAGAATTTCACAATAACAGACACAATAAGTCTTCAGCCAGCAATTCCCAGCTTAGAAGGGTGTAGGCTATCCTCTCCTACCACAAGAGTCTACACCACAAACCTTCCTAATGTAATATAAAGTAGTTTGGAAGCCAAGTGCTTAAACCATATTAAAGAGACTTAGAACAACAGCCACAGTAAGCACCAGTAATTCCCAGCTCAGAAGGACAGAGGCTACCGTCTCCTCCCACAAGAGTGTGGACTACAAACCTTCTTAATGTAAGGCAACTGGCCTGAAGCCCAAGTGCTTAAACCAAAAGTTAAGTGGCTTAGAATAACAGTTAAAATTTAATGCAATACCATACAGAGGGCAGTGACGTGTATTTTAATCTACGCACATACATCATGTCATGGTTAGTAGGCCCTGTGTTATCTGGATGAGAAAGCCTTGTGGTCTGTCCAGTAGATACTTGTGTCTGGTGAGATTCATGCAAAAGTGAGCATTATACTGTGTTACTGTTCTGATGAGTTTGACTACATTGCTGTCATTGAATCCTGAGATCTGAATGTGATGGCGTATCTTATGATGTACCTTACTAATGGACTGGAAAACATTAAAGAGAAAGGTTATAAAGTAATGACACACATTGCAGTTCCTGACTTCACAACCCTTACAAGAGAATACACTAGAAAGTACTGTCATGATGATGCTATCCACTGTATCACTTGGCAAGGCAAATATAACTGACGGGTACTATTATCAGTTCAACAACACAAATGCAAATATGCTGGGCACTAATGTAACTATGCACCCTGTGCATCAGACATAAAGCTTTTGTATCCGTGAATCCAAAAGAGAGAGAGAAAACAGGGATATTGCACAGTTATCATCACTTGCACAGGGTGCTGGGGGGGGTCAGGAGGCCTAGGCTGACACAAAAGGTCGGTGAGTGTTTGTGAGGATGAAAGGGAAGCAGGTAGGCTGTGTGTGTGTCTGTACGGGTCCTTCGTGTGAAAGTAGTGTATGAGAGTCTACGTGAACACAGCCAAGCTCAGTGCTAGCTGTAAATCTTGGTATGTTGGACAGATGTCCTTCATGGATGCATCTGCAGTCATAACAACTGGGTTGTCCTGTCGTCAGGCAGCCCTTCAGTCGGCCGGATTCCAAAGTCCGGGTCCGGCTTCGGCTGATGTCGCACTTCACCCGACGTCATCTCTGTTGGTCTTCGGGTATAAAAGCATCAGCCGACGCCATTTTCTTCAGTCTTTCTTGCGCGTGGCGCAAGCAGAAGCTGTTCGCAAGTGCGGTCGGTCGGATCCAGAGATTACTTCTACCGAATACTACTTGAAGACTTCTAAAGCTAAGTACCCGTTGGGGACTCTTTCTTGCCTCAGCCGATGTCAGAAAAAGTTAATAATTGTTTAACCTGTGGGAAACAAATACCTCATAAAGATTTCCACTCTTACTGCTTGCCTTGCTTAGGCCCAGCCCACGCGTAGCAGCCTGTTCGTCCTGTGCTTCTTTCAACCGAGCGCTTAGGCGTCGGACGGAGTTTGCAGGACAGTTTTTCAGTTATGATGTTTCGTACATTATGGCGTCGGAGCCTCAGACTACGCATTCTGCCAAAACGCAAAGAAAAGACCGACACTCGCGGTCCGCGGTTTCGGCGAAACCATGGTTAAGCAAACGCGAGTGTCTCGGTTTCGGCGAAACCGAGAAAACTGATCAAAATACAGCTGAATCTACCTCTACAACTGAGGTCCCTGCTAACACTCTTGAATCGGCCTCAGAAATTTTACCCACTACGGTGCTTACCACTGACTTATCAGACACCATTCCCTTGGATGTCTCTACCCCAGCACGTGGTGCTGCTAGGCCTCCAGCAGCCATGTCCATTAAGGCCTTCGCCAGGGCTAAAGCAGCCAAGACTTCTAAAACAGTGCCTGTTAAACCCCCCTCAACCAGGCCCTCTTCCAGTTCTCAAATGCTTACTTTGGCAGAAGATTTAATTTCATTAATTAGAGGATCTCAATCTCACCCAGACAGGGCCTCTCAGCCCCAGAGAAGAGACCTAGGGCAGAGCCCCATGAGCCAGTGTCCTCTGATGATTCTGCTGATGAATCAGACATATCTGACCAGCCAGAGGCTCTTTTCTCCAATTTTGAAGATTCTGATGCTGAAGAATCCATTCCAGCTGCTTCCCCACCAGAAGAATTCTCCTTTGGGGAAACCTTGCATGCCATGCGAGAACAGTTCCAATGGCAGCAACAGGATTTTTCAGACTCCAGGAAAAGACTTAGGACCTTTTGCACCTTCCACAGCACAGGCCCTTAGCTATACCTCCTGTTCTCTCTGTGGTGGATGATGCTTTCAATGATGTCTGCTCCGCTCCAGATTCTTTACCCCCAGCCCCTGCCAAACCAGACAGATTTTACAGGGTGCCAGATACTCATCACCACCTTTACAAGGCCCCTCTTGCAGACCCGAAACTATTTCCCAGGGTCCCAAGGCAGTAGCGACCATAGCTAAAACCCTGTTCCTTCTGAAAGGGAAGCAAGGTCATTAGACAGATGGGGTAAAAAGGTTTACACTTCAGCCACTCTCTCAGCTAGAGCTTTAAACTGTCAGTTTCACATGATACAATACCAAGAGTTTATGCTTGATCAGTTAACTAAAAGCTAACCACTGATGAATCTCTTGATAAGAAATATGTATTAGAAATGGTAAATAACATACAGCAAGTTAGTAACCACTCTTTAAGATGTGGCTATGATGCACTGGAGGCTTCATTTAGATCAGCCATGACTGGCACTGTAATTAGAAGGCATGCATGGCTAAAGGAGCAAGCTTTACCGGATCATGTTAAATCTAAATTGCTAGATGCTCCTATGGATAAAACAAGTTTGTTTGGTACACCTGCCCAGCAGGTTATGAAGAAAATGGAAGAAAAGGCAAAATCAGTCCAGACAGTTAAAGATTTCTTGCAGGTTCAACCCCAAGGTTTAGCAGGAACTGGCCTGCCAAAATTGGTCCTTTCCTGACTCCACAAGACCTCAAAGGGGCAGGAATAGACGTTCCAGAGGCAGAAACCAATCCAGAGGAGGTGCCTACAGAGGACGACAGTGGCAAGGTAACAACAGAGGCACAGACTCAACACCGCCACTACATCAACACAGCCACAGTGACTTAATCCTAAACCCGCCTACCAGGGAACAAATAGCAGCTCCTCTAGGCGGAAAGCTAACCTTATTTTCAAAAACTGGCACCACATAACAAAGGACAAGTGGATTTTACGAACCATAGATCAAGGTTACCGGTTCCACTTCCACACTTTACCAGACAAAGAGGAATGCCAAATCTACCTCCAAATCAAAAGACAGAGGCTCTACAACAGATAATGGAGTTAGCAAACATGAGAGCTGTGGAGAAAGTGCCAACAGCAGAGCAAGGAAAGGGGTTCTACTCCAGACTATTCCTAGTTCCAAGAAAGGAAAAAGTTGGAGACCAATTCTAGACCTGTCCACCCTGAATACTTACATCATTGTCCCAAAATTCAAAATGCTGACCCTACAGCAACTTCTTCCCATGCTGGGCAAGGAGTGTTGGCTGGTAACTCTAGATCTCAAGGAGGCATACCTGCACGTCCCCATTCGACCAGTCTGCAGAAGATACCTCAGATTTCTTGCAGGATCAGAGCACTATCAATTCTCAGCATTGCCCTTTGGCTTATCTACTGCGCCCAGAGTATTCACAAGATGCCTGGCATCAGTAATCGCCCATTGCAGACTACAGGGAATTCAAATTTATCCATACCTGGACGACTGCCTGATACAAGGAGACAACAAAAGCAAGCTGACAACAGATTTACAAAGGGTCATTTACTTGCTTCAAGCACTGGGATACACAGTCAATTTACAAAAGTCAAGACTGATACCATCCCAGACAAGGACTTTCCTGGGAGCGGAATTGGACACAGTAAGACAAATGGCATTCCTAACTACAGAAAAACAAAAGAACTCCCTCTTTACTTCTTGGCACTAACAAAACTGAACAAGTTAACAGCAAGAAAGGTACTGCAGGCCTTGGGTTTCATGGCATCATGCATAATCTTGGTTCCATTTGCCAGACTACATATGAGAAAACTACAGTGGTACCTAAAGAATTTATGGTCCCAACACAGACACAGCCTAGAAACGGAAATCCCACTAATACCATGCTTAAAACAGGAGTTCCTATGGTGGGCTCAGGCATGCCAGTCAAACCCAGGCCTGCCCTTTCGCAAGGGTCAAGCAAGCCAGACCATCACAACAGATGCTTCAGACCTAGGATGGGGGGCGCATATGCTGGACAAACGCGTACAAGGATTGTGGGCACAGGACCAACTTCACCTGCACATCAACCTAAAAGAAATGCTGGCAGTAAAACTGGCAATCCAAAAGTTCAGACCATTTCTCAAGGAGGACCACTTGATGATAAGGACAGACAACACCACAGTCATGTGGTACATCAACAAACAGGGAGGCACTCATTCTTACCCCCTATGCAGAATGACTTTGGAGCTGTGGACCCTGGCACTCAGCTACAACATCCAGTTACAGGCAATATTTGTGCCAGGAAAAGAAAACTCTAGCAGATATGTTAAGCAGGACCACATCGGATGCCCACGAATGGCAGCTGCACCGGATATCTTCAAGACCATCTCAAGAAATGGGGAATGCCTCAGATAGATCTATTCGCATCACCTTTCAATCACCAGCTCAAAAAATTCTGCACAAGGACATTCCACCCACTAGCATGGAAAGTGGACTCACTCTCCTTCAGCTGGAAAGGCCTAACAGCATATGCATTCCCACCTCTTCCCTTGATACACAAAGTACTACTAAAAATCAAGGAGGAACGTCCAAGGATAATTCTGATAGCTCCAAACTGGCCAAGACAGCATTGGTACCCACTGCTGAGGAGCATGTCTCGGAACAATATGTGGCCAATACCTCTGATGCCTTTGATGCTAACTCAGAACAACTTCAGCACCATGCATCCAAACCTAAAAACGCTGCAACTGACTGCATGGAACATCACATAGCAGCTGCTAATACAGAACTTTCACAAAGAGTTAAAGACATTATTCTTGAAGCACGCAGGCCTTCAACTAGAAGGAACTATGCTGGGAAATGGAAAAGGTTTGTCATTTGGAGTTCTGAAAGAGGAAAAGATGTATCAAACATAGATATGCCTAACATTCTGGAGTATCTGGCGAACTACTTCATTCAGGCCTGTCCTACTCCTCCATCAAGATTCATGCATCAGCTATTTCAGCAGAATACAGCTTTGATCCACCTGTTTTTCACACCCTTTGCTCAGGCAGTTCCTCAGAGGAATCAAGAATGTAAAACCTCCAAGGAAACCACCATTGCCAGCTTGGGACTTGAACTTTGTGCTAGAAAAATTGACACTATCACCTTTTGAACCAGCAGCAACAGCAGACCTACAACACCTGTCATGGAAAACTGCTTTCCTACTGGCAATTACTTCAGCAAGGAGGGTTTCAGAACTACAGGCCTTAATGGCAGTGCAACCCTTTCTAATCTTCCACCAAGATAGAGTGTCCATGAGGACTAATCCTACATTTATGCCTAAGGTGGTATCCAGAGTGTCTTTAAACCAAGCAATCCACCTACCTACCTTCTTTCCCAACCCACAAAACAGAGGGAAAGAATACTGCATACCTAGGATGTACATAGACAGCTACGCTACTACTTGGACAGAACAAATAATAGCAGAAAGACTAACCAACTTTTCGTAGCCTATGCAACAGGAAGGGAAGGAAAAGCTATTTCCAAACAGACAATCTCCAAATGGATAGGAAATTGCATACGATTCTGTTACTCCTTCCATGGAAAACCAATTCCACAGAACATAAGACCTCATTCTACAAGGGCAACAGCCACTACCACAGCCTTCTTACGAGGAGTGGCTACCAAAGACATTATTGAGGCGGCTACTTGGACCTCCGTGCATACATTTGCCAAGCATTATAATTTACCTCTATATTCCAGATCCCGAGCAGGGTTTGCCACTGCTGTTCTGCAAGGGATCCTAAACACACCATAATCTACTTTTATCCTCCTCCGTAGTTGGCTATGGTATTCTACCCAGTTGTTATGACTGCAGATGCATCCATGAAGGACATAGTACAGTTTTGTACCTACCATAAATGTAGATGTCCGAATTGGATAGCATCTGCAGTCAGGATTACCCTCCTCCTTCCCTCTGTGGTACTCCTAGGGTGTTTACCCTTCTAATAGCTAGCTAGTGGGGATTTCTTTCATGGTGTATTTGTTTGTATTTATGTACATACATGCTTATTTTGTGTTTACCTCTATCTTTTGGAAACATTGGCATCTATCCAAAATTTTTAGCCTTCTATAGGGCTTCTGGCATCTGGGGCAAGAAACACTGAAGAAAATGGCGTCGGCTGATGCTTTTATACCCGAAGACCAACAGAGATGACGTCGGGTGAAGTGCGACATCAGCCGAAGCCGGACCCGGACTTTGGAATCCGGCCGACTGAAGGGCTGCCTGACGACAGGACAACCCAGTTGTTATGACTGCAGATGCTATCCAATTCGGACATCTACATTTATGGTAGGTACAAAACTGTACTTTGTGAGCCCTGCATGGTAAAGGTGGCAGTTCATCATTGTTGCCCCCAACCACAAGACCTGGCTCTGCCAGGAGTTGCACTGGCTCCTCCACACCCAAGTTCAGATGGAGTGCTGCTACCTGAGCATGACCGATGTCTGCTTGACATGCTCCCTTCATGGAAATGCCCAGGACCATGACCCCCATGGCCTGCCACGTCTGTGTCTTTATAGCACACACACCAATGGACCAGCGGAAGTACTGCCACTATGGGATCACGATCGAGAACAGCCATGTTGGCTATCAGCAGATATGGCTGACTTATGCCCATGAGGATGCCATTCCCCTCCCAGCAGATGTTCCTTCACAGACTCTGCTTGTTCCATGGCAGACACCCCTCAGTCCATCACAGATACCCCTTGTTACAAAGTGTCATTCATCCGATCCGGGGAATCTGTGACACGGTGGAGGCAGTCAAGCATGTCAGATTGTACCACATCCACAACCCTGAGCATTTATCTGGTGCACCTTCCTGAATGTAACTGTGCCTCCATGGCGGCCCTAAGCATACGTTGTGTGACACAGGAAGAGACACCTGCACTAGGTGGAGGAGGGACAGCAGGCCCCCACCAAGCACCCATATAAATTCTCCTGCATGGCAGCTCGCCAACACTTTGACTATGGCAAAACTAGGCACTGAAGCCACAGTAGCCACTCTTCCCTGCTCAGTGTCATCATTATAGCTGTGGCCTCAGTGAACTGGGTAGGCATAGGTCTACTATCTGTGTCTGGGGAAAAAAGAGGTGTCTGGATGTCAACCTCTAACCTATGCACCCCCCAAATGTGCCTCAGGTTCGCTACCATCATCATCAGTGTCTGATGAGACACTGGTATCAGGTGGCACAGGGCCCACACTCCCACTGTCATGATCACCTATGATAAAAAGGGAGAAACAGAGGCATACATTTATACCTGCACTACTGTGCTGCAGTATATGCTAAACAAGTAACAGTGCTGCTATTATTACAGACAGTGTAGGATTACACACAACAGGCCTAAAATGACACATTAAATTTCTAGAAATTGATCTGCAGTACTGAAATAACTTGATTTTGTTTACCATCTGCAGGAGACATACATTGCTGGAGTTCTGACAGTCCTGCAATAAGTTAAGCAAGAGTTAAGGCCAACATCATCACATTTTACAGTAAGGCAGAGGGTACTACCTGTACTCCTCTCAGTCTGCATGATGTGTTATTTCAACAAGAACATGGCTGACAACTCCAAACTGGGCTCATCACTGTACCAATCTTCAATCTCCAACCCAAAAAAACACAGAAGTAACTTTTATTTAAATTATTTTACTATACAACAGTATTCAACAGGTCATATGACAAAGCCTACCTGGATGTTCTTCCTGGGACTGAGAAAAAGGGGCACCCACATCAATCACATATTGTGGGTCACTGCTGTGAGTTGTCCTATTGTAGAAAATTTGCCAGGAATTAGTCATAGGGGTGAGAGGTGTTTCTGCAGCAGGCCCTTCCCCGGTTACCCTCTAGTCTCAGGCAACAGCAGCTGCATGCCTCTGTGCAGATGTTAGCATGTCAGTGGAACTGCAGCACACCTGCTCATAAGTATGGCCATGGCCACCCATAGCATTTATGTTAGCAGTGATTTGCTGCTATGTCCTCAGCCTCTCTGGCGTATTGGGACGACCCCTTCCAAGAAGAAAAGCACCATGTTGATGGAGCGCATCCACTATGATTGTGTTCTGTACCTCACTGAAGTGGGGTCTATGCCTCAGTGACATTTTCAGTTCTAAAAGACATCAGAGTGCCGAGGTGGAATCCTTCAAAGCCCCCGGGCCTGTGGAAAATACGGCCCAGACCGCAGAATCCTTTATAAATGCATTCTATGAACACCTTCAGGAATGCATGGATCATGCAATCCCAAATAAAACCAAGACCCAATCCTCCAAAGGCAGACGTCCTGTCTGGTGGACCCCAGCCATAAACAAACTATACAACAGAAGGAGGAAGCTACTACATGATAGAGCAAAATCCCAAAAAGGGAAGGCATCTCTGATCAGTATTAGCAAAAAACTAAGGGCACTCATAAAATCGTCTAAGGCCAGCTTCGAGAGAAAAATTGCACAGGACACTAAGGATAATTACAAGGTTTTCTTTAGTTATGTTAGGAACCTGGGTGGGAATTCCCAGATATGCTCAGAATTAGACCAAAATGACAAAAAAATACACCGAACCCACAGACATTGCCAACATCCTAGCTGACAGGTTCAGCAAACTTCTCCCCTCCCCACCAAAGGGCAAATATCTATCCCAGCAGAGTGCTGCCCCTGACATCTCAGATGCTCAGGTAAGAGCCGCCTCTCCAAAGCAAAAACACAGCATCAGTGGGACCAGATGGTGTCCCGGCTGCGTCCTACATGAACTCCAAGAAGAGCTAAACCCAAACATAAAACTACTGTTCAATCTCAGCCTTACTACAGGATATGTACCCAAAGAGTGGTGTACAGCAACAGTGGTCCCTCTCCACAAAGGTGGGGCCTCAACGGACCCTGGAAACTATCGCCCCATAAGCCTGACTAGCTTGGTCTGCAAAGCTATGGAAAGGATCATCATGGACCTCAAAAATAAAGATATTGGGGACCTACAGACACTTGATCCTACCCGGTTTGGCTTGGTTAAGGGCAGATCCTGCCTCTTAAACCTGGTCAACTTCTTTGAAACAGTCACCAAGGCCATTGACAAAGGGAAGGTGGTCCACACAGCCTACCTGGACCTCGCAAAAGCCTTCGATACAATACCCCACTCGGGCATTATAGATAAGCTCACCAGCTTAAATATAAACCCCTATGTCACTAGATGGGTTGCAAACTGGCTCAAGGACAGAACCCACATGGTTAGAATTGCTGGAGCCATGTCGGACTCCAAACCAGTTACAAGTGGCATCCCACAAGGCTCAGTCCTGGGACCTCTCTTGTTCAGTATGTATTTCTCGGAGGTACAGGCCAACACAGAAGGACTGTGGCTAACCAAGTTTGCAGATGACTGCAAACTGGGCGCCATAATCGACTCTCCAGCCGACACAAGCATCCTCCAAAAGGGCCTCATAGAAACAGACAACTGGTGCCAGAGCCATGGCCTCAAGCTAAATGCCAAAAAGTGTATAGTCATCCCCTTTGACAAAAACAAAGTGCCCACAAATTACCACATAGGTGGTAATCCATTAAGTACAGAAGAAGTAATTAGGGACCTGGGGACCCAAGTTGATAGCAATCTCTCATTTGACAACCACGTGGCCAAAGTGGTTAGAAAAACATTTTATATAGCCCACCTAATCATGAAGGGATTCACATCTAGATTAGGGGAGGTCATCGTGCCTCTTTACTCATCCCTCATCAGGCCCATAATTGAATACAATGCCCCTTTTGGGATGTACCTTACCAAACACCTGCAGCAACTGGAAAGACCCCAAAAGTACCTCACCAAGAGGATCAAAGGGCTCAAACAGATACCATATGCTGCCCGGTTAAAAAAACTCCAGCTCTACTCAGTGGCATACCGCCTGCTCAGAGGCGACCTGTGCCTGACGTATAAAGCCATGTCCAACCCGGAATTAATGGACATGCTGCACCTCAAAAAATCCAAATCCCATCGAGCTACGCGCTCGAGAGGCTTGAACCTCAGCAATGAAATAAATAGGACATGCTGGAGGGACAGATTCATAACCCAGAGGCTCCCTTCACTATGGAATAAAATCCCAGTCCTGGTTAGGCAGAGTCCCTCATTGACTCTCTTCAAGAGGAATGTTGATGAGTGGATGGGAGATCGTAGGTTTACCCCGGGTATCACTTCTGTGTCACTGTTAGACAGAGGCACAGTATACTAACCTCGAAACATTGCATAGCAAAATTAATTTAAAATGGGTGGCGAAAGCCAAACATACTCTGGCTAGGCTTATAAATGCCCTAGGGCAGATAGCCTAGTATGAACCTATGAACCTATAATGCACATAACTATCGCATAATTACAATGTAACTGTTACCAGATAAAACAGTTAAGGTAGGCAGTCAGTAGTACCCACTGGAAAAAACATAACACATACTTGAGATGTGAAATACTAACAATAGGCAGGATGCAAAACGAGAGTAGCAAGAGCAACATATCCTTGTATGTGCCTTAGCAGTAACTCAGCTGTGCTACCCCCCCAAAAGAACAGTCCATTCTTGTTTGTGACATAACAGTAACTTCTCTTTGCTTCCCCAGCCCACTAAAGAACAAGTACAAGAACCATTTTGCTAGTAAAGCACATTTGAAATGCTAAACATTCATTCAAAGGGCTTGTGTCCCTGAAACATTTGTACATATGTATCGCACAGCTTACTATTTTCATGTATTGTCAGTCATTTATACCTCTCATTTGGCTTGACAAACATGGCCATGCCATCAGTACACTTCTAACTGATGCATACAGGTAACAGTGTAAAAGGTTTTTCTTCACATTATTCATTAATATATATTCCAGTATATGCATTATGTAGGTAAAAAACGACAGCGTACCTGCTGGAGCTCAGTACTCTTCTGTAATGATAGCTTAGGAAATATTTTGCTTTGCTGAACATGTAGCAAGTATCCTCACCATCAGTTTGGCTAGGTACACATTTGCCTTTTTATAATGGAGTAGATTATTAATGGAGTGCATCTGTCTAGGCTGTGTTTCTGAGATGCTAATAACAGCATTACCACCAAATTGCATGCTAATCAACCACTCTGGTGGAGGTATTCAAGAAGTTATAACTGTTTAGACTCCATGCTGGTTTTTCATATGGATTTCAAAAGTATTGGAGTAAAGACAGAGAAAGTCTACACAGACAGATTGTTAGGATTTGCTGCTGCTTAACTCCATTTCTATTGCTACAGGCTGCATATAACGATGCTGCTGCTGCCAGTAGGCCTAGGCCAAGACAGAGAACAGTTTTCAGGCCACATTTAACTTATCACAACATACACAACATGGACATTGTAGAGTGCTGCAGGGTGGACAGGGACACAATACATGGACCCTGCGACATCTGCCAGCCTTAGCTCAGAGCCAGAGCCTTTACCTCCCCATGTATTAGCTGTGTACTTATTGCATCACAGTCAACTATGAAGTAGCACTGTGACAACTGCTGCATTTACAAGGTAAGTCATGAACATGTACTGTATTGTATAATAATATAATGTCATATTCTTGTATTTTATCACTTGGTACAGTAAGCAACTACAAGGTGGGAGATTTGTACAGAAATTAGTGTCACGTGACAAAAGATAGTTATTTGACTTGTATGTGTCCATTAGCAAGTAACATGCCTCAGGTTTCAAAGATTCACACATGCATACCTCCCCAAAGTAATAATGATCAATACATGCCCTCAGTTTAGCACTATACGTTTGTAATGGGAAATCATAACAAGCGAAGTTTGAAAGTAATGAGACATAATTTCCGGCTTCATCACCCTCACTAGATCAAACCTGCAGATGCAAAACAAAGAAAGTAACAAGAGTGACATAGCTTTGTTTTTGGCACAACTGTAGCTCAGCCTGGGTCCACCCCCATGAAAGAACATTACACCTTTGCGTGTTTCACGACAGGAACCCACCTTTCGTCCCACCCCCAAAACAGCAGTCTGTGCTTGTTTTTGGCATCCAGCCTTCCATTAATTTGATGGCAACTGCATATCATAGTGTTCCCAGTGAATATCTTCACATATTTTAAGGTAAATGAGATAGACTGGCGTACACACTGCATGTCTCTGAGTACTGGTCAGATAACTGATGAATGACGAAGAAACACAGAAAGGTGGGACACAGCTGTGTATATGCAAGGAATAATCACAGCAGGTTGTGTGATCACTAAGTGCACTTCATAGTATACATTTACAAATAACAGGTCATGCCTTAATGTTAGTGCACAATCAGTTGCATTTGGTTGTGTGAGGGATTATGTCATGTATTTGCTGAAAAGCTGTTCGTAGGGCAAAGATGTATAAGTCTCCCCTCCAATTTTCTGATGGTACATTGCAGTGAGAGCTGGGATCCAGACCTTTGTAGTCATATCTCATATGTTCTAACAGTTTCGGCTATGTATGTCATAGAATGATTTTTCCACATTTAAACTAATTATTTGTGTTTTACACTTCTTTTTTGGGGAGGGGGGGCACTGTTTGCACGATGCCCCACTTAGTACAACTGGCTTTGGCTAAGTGCATCTTGTTTGGACGTAGAGGGACAGTGCAAAAACCGGCCGAATGGGCCACCAAGGTAGCAGACAGGACCCAGAAAGCCAGAAACATACACCAGATAAATTCAATTAATACTGTTGGCCATCACACAAACACATTTCTTGGCAACCCATACTCTCATGCAGCATATTTGCATGATGGTAAGCGCTGTGCAGTACTTTCAAATATTGCAAATCCAGAATGTGCGCACTCCCAGTAAGCGTGATACCTGCAGTTGGTGGGAAAATATCATTCTACATTTGTCTCTATCTGTGATAGGCATGGCAGGCATTCCTGGAGAGTTTTTGATATTTCGTGCTCAAAGATGTAGTGTCCAGGAGTCCAAAGTGTTTGTTGGACTCCTAGTGAATGAACACTGGCCCAGGCTATTGCAGAGGGACTGTTGTGGCTCAGATTACAAGACAGAAGCATGGAATAGTCTGGCTAGGGCTCAGACCAGTGCTGCCACTATCCCCCACACTGGTGAACAATGTAGGAATCACTACAGAGACCTTGAGATGAGGAAGAGGGATGCCCTCAACTGTTGGATTGAGGAATATTGGACTGGGGTCACCCCACAGATATGTAAGTATCACTTACAGAGACTACTTGTCAGAGTTAAAAGCTGGATATATTCAGGACTGGTATGCTTAATGGAATTCTGTTCTGTTCAGTGTTTTTCACAGCCATCACCAGGAGCTGAATGTGCAAACCCATGCCACTAGATTGGCACAGGCGCAAGACGCATGTGGTATGTATGCATCCCAACAGTAGAGTTATTTTAGTATTAGAAGTTATGACGCATTTATAGGTTAATTGTACAGTTGCATCAAAGTGAGCATTCATTTCTCAACTGTAATAGGGAAGTATGCATGCATTACTTTGGAGGGCAAAACAACAATTCAGTATTGCAAAGTAGTCATAGGTTGTGCCTTCAATATCCACACTTCCAAAATATACAGTACTGTTAGGTCTTCATCGATATTGCAATGTAACGTCAGAGCTGTAAAGCAGTGTCACCACTGGCTTGCTGTAAAGTGTAATCAGCATAATTGGATCACGCATATGTGCACTGTATGCAAACATCAAGGATTGCTTACTGCAATCTGGAGCATATTGTGTATCTGTTAGGAGCTGGGTAGTCTTAACAGTAAGGAAAGGTATTTGTTAGGAGTTGATACTGTTAAAAGTAAAGGTAATAGAATAGAGTGAAATCCTTGTATCATTGCTTTGTATGTCACTTATGAAGTTACTAATGTTCTGCCATTTTTTTCTCTCACCCCACCCCTTTTATGTCTTTTTTTTAATTTGTTATTTTTGTTTTCCCAAAGCACAGTGGGGTAGGCCTGCCGCACGGGATAACCCTGCCCTCACTCCACCTTCTACAGCACCGCTGCCCAGCACATCTGCTGCGCGACTTGGTACTACACTGTCTGCTGCCCCTGCACTACCTGGCCCCTCAGGTATTTCTGCCCCACAGGATAGGCCAGTAGGTTCCTCCAGGAGCAGTGGCAGAGTTGGTGAGATTATAACAGGTGATTAACTGCCAGGTTTGGTGCTTAAGATTGTGCACCACACAGATGGTGCATGCCTACATAGGATGGAGACACCGGTCTCTGTCATTATATTAAATAACGCAAGGAGACGCAGACATCAGACACTGCAGCCATCAGCACAGTGAGGTGAGAGTGATGACAGTCCACTGGGTGAGGACTCGATTCTCACTGTCACACAGCTTGAAGTCCATGGGTTCACGAAGTCCCCACCCTTACCCCAACCATGGTGTTCTCCTTCACCATCCCTGTCTCTTGTCATATTTGTCTTGTCTGTTTGTATTTGTAATTGCTTCCTCACCTGCCCAACATACCTCACCCAGACATTACTAGAGCCCTTCCCCAACATTTGTCTCTCTCTCTCTCTCAAAAAAAAAAAAAAAAATGGGCAATGGGTACACATCCCCCCAATAGAAAAATCACCCCATACATATCTCTCCATTTCACTCACATGTCTTCATGGCACACATAATTTGGTCCAATTCCTTATACAACAGGATGTGTTGTTCTTCCTTTCACTTTGTTCTTCCCCCTTCTTGCTCCCCATTTCACCACTTTCCTGTCTTTCCCATTTCTTTTCTTTAAAGAATTTATTATTATTAGGGAATTAGAATCATGTGTCATGATGACGTGTACAAAATGGAGAGGTATGTTTGGGACAGTTTTTTTTTTTTTTTTTTTGTGCGACAGGTGACTGTGATGTCCCATCTCTGGGGCAGCAATTAAGGAGTCTGAATCCTCACCACTGACACAGTAGAGGGACACTCACTTGGAACAAAAATAGATGCACACAATATTTCCAGATGCAGCTCTCTGCATCTAGTACAATTTCCCTTAAGAGCACTCAGGGAACATGCTCAGTCCGTGGTATGGGTTTCACTCTGTCACTCTCTCTCTCTCTCTCTCTCTCCAGGTCACTGGTACAGCTATAGAGTTGAATCCTTAGCTGAGTGTCCACGCCAAGTCCACCACCACTCTCTCTCTGTGAAACCAGTGCTTCATGTCCCTGCTCCAAGCACATGGAAAACGCTGGAAAAGATTTGCTAGCTATTCCCCCTTCTGCCCAGACTATAAGATAGCTACTGCCACCAGACACTCCAAAGACAGCTACTGTAAGGCTGTTACAAGGGTACCCAATTGTACCGAGTGAAGTTAATATTAATAAATGGTAGTGTTTTGACAAATGCAGTAAGGCTTTCAGAAGTAGCCACAGAGTCACCAAATTGATATGAGTACTCTCAAAGGTTAAAATATTCTCTAAAGTGCCAGCCACAATGAAATATTTAAATATATGTAATAATAAATAGCAAAAGAACATGAAAATACCAGCGTTTCAGTCACAGGAAATATTAAATTAACACAGACAAACAGATTCACATAGATACAGAAAAAACATATTTAACTAATCTCACTATATTTTCCTGATTGATCTAAAAAAATACTGTTCTCTGCTCACTTACTAGAGCAAGGCAAGATGAAGTAGGTGAGGAATCCATCATTGTCAAGTTTCAAAAACAGTGCTCTGAGACTTCAGTCTCATCTAGTATTAAAAACATCATTTCAGTGATGGATTACAGAATGACATCACATACATCTGGTTTGCATGCTACCCCCCCCCCCCCCCATTTCCTAGCAACTTTTCCAGAATCTTACACATATGTGTCAATAATACACATACACAGAGCTTTGCTAAGATCAGTTGCAGCTTCTGGAAGTTATAAAATAATAAACACTTCCACTCTTCCTACAGGAGCTAGTAAACCATTCTCTGGCACAGATATTTCATCTCTGGCTGCAGTCAGAATAAGATACAATCTTTATTGTTTAAATGAAGTAATTTAATTTCTTACTATTTTTTAATGTTTAGCTGGACTGAGGTTAACTTCTTCTCTTCCAGTACCCTATTTAGAAAACAATAAAGTCTGAATGTCTATTTCTTTTGTGTCCAGTAGGACACACTGTTGATTTATGTTTAACACAAGCAACTTTACACATATATTTTCAACACAATGTCCTGTACTAATCAGTTTGATATACAAATGACCTATTATTCTTTACAAAATTCTAGCTAGCTGTGCTGGCATATGTTACACATCCACTGCCCTACTTCTCCTGGCATAGCTGGCAATACCTCACATCTCCCCCCTCCTTTGAAGACTGAAGCTAGTTTCTCAAGTGACCCTGGAGAAACATTGCTTGTGAGGAATGAGTCTGTCTGGAATTACATTAACCCATACCCTGTCTTGTGAAGTCATCTGCATTGGCATTGCTGACCACACAACAGTGCTGCACTGTCATGTCATATGCCTGCAACCCTACTCCACCTTAGTAACTTGGCATTTTGCTGGCTGGCTCAATGTAGCCATAGATCCTAATCAGACTCCTCCTGGCTCCTACTTCAAATACTTAGCACAAGGGCCTCTCTGTCATGGTAAGGCTTCATCATATTAACATGGTACAGTTTGTGCCCCTGCCTGCTGCCTAGTAGTTCTACAATGTAGCTAACATCACTGACCTTCCTTACCACTTTGAAGGGTCCCTCCCAAGCTACATGCAGGTTTTTGTGTCTGACAGGACAGAGAACCATAACTTGCTCTCCCACAGCATATTCTTGGGCTGGAGTATTCCTGTCATACCAGACCTTTTTCTACTGTTGGGCTTCTGCCAGGTTTTCCTGAGCCAAGCCCATGAGCTGCCTAAGCCTTGTTCTGAGATTTAGGACATATGCCACAACAAAGTCCTTGAGGGATTCACACTCACCTTCACACTCATCACGAATCACAAGATCTAAAGGACCACTCACCTTTTGCCCATACAGAAACTCAAAGGGTGAAAAATCTGTGGATTCCTGGGGTACCTCTCTGTGCGCAAAGAGCAGATGGGGCAAATATTTGTCCCCATGGTCTCTTAAACTGGTCTGCAAATGCCTGTAGCATGGTCTTTAGTGTAATGTTTGACCTCTCCACAAGAGCATTAATCTGGGATGGTAGGGGCTGTTTTTTAGGTGCTTCACCCCACAGCACTTCCACAGAAAGCCAGCAGATGTGAGATGAAATTGGCACCTCTGTCAGTCAGTATTTTTCTCGGGAAACCTACCATGCAGAAAATCTCTAACAAAACATTTGCCACCTTCTCTGCCTTGATGGAGGACAGAGGCACAGCATCAGGGTATCTAGTAGCATAATCTACTACCACCAGGATATACATGTTCTTCGTGTTAGACTGTTGCAGTCGTTACACTAGGTTTATCCTGCTGGCAGGCTACCCTCAGTCAGCCTGAATTCCAAAGTCTAGGTCCGGCATCAGTTGCTGTCGCCTCTTCCCTGACGTCAGTGCGCCAGGGGTATAAAAGATGCAGCTGACGCCATTTTCTTTAGTCTTTCTTGCCGTACGGTGCCCGAAGCATAAGCAGTTCGCAAGTGCTGGTCGGCCGACTCCTGAGATTTTCGTGTTCGAATTTCAGATCCAAAGTCTTCATTAAAAGCTAAGTACCCCGTTGAGGAAACTTTTTTCTTGCTCCAGACCAATGTCAGAAAAAGTTAATAATTGTATTTCTTGTGGGAAGCAAATACCTCATAAGGACTTTCATTCTTACTGTGTTCCTTGCCTAGGCCCTGACCACGACATTGCTAGTTGTCGGTTTTGTGCTAGATTTAACCAACGCACTCTTATGCGTCAGTACGATTTTGCATTACACTATTTTGGCAGAAGATTTAATTATACCATGTCATCGGATAGCCATCTGACTACCGGAATTCACAAGAAACGCAAAGAAAAAGAAAAGGACAGGCATCCGAGGTCCAAAACCGACGACGAGGCTTCTTCTAAGCCAGTCGCTGGTTCTCCGGTTCTCAGTGAGGCGCCTTCGCAGCCCCTGACGCCTGCTACTTTAGACCCACAGGCTGCTACCGACTCCCACGTGGAGTCACCTAGGCTGCTGGAAGCTCAAGGTATTGGACCTTCGGAGACTATTCCCTCAGATGGGTCCGGAGCCGCTGAGCAGGCATCGGCTTCTGAGGGTGTTTTCAGACCAACTCAGTTATGCATTAAAATGACTTCAGCTTCAAAGGCAAAGACTAAAGCACCTTAAAGACAAAGAAACAAGTACAACAACCTCATGGTCAGGCCTCCATGACCAAAAAACAGATTCTCAAAATGGCCGAAGAATTAATTACTTTGATCAGGGGTTCCCATCCCCCACCTGATAAAAGGCCTAGGCAAGAGACAGAATATGAATCTACAAATCAGGTTTCCATTTCATCTGATTCCTCTTCTGATCAGGAATACTCTCTTCCTCCCTATGAGGATTCTGATGCTTAAGAATCTATCCCTTCAGCCTCTCCTCCTGAGGATTATTCTTTTGGGGAAACCTTGCATACCATGAGGGAGGATTTCCACTGGGAGAGCCAAGATTTTTCAGAATCAAAGAAAAGGCTCAGAGACTTCCTTTTACTACCACAACACAGGCCCCTAGCTATTCCACCTGTGTTAGACATTGTTGATGATGTATTTTCAGAGTCCAGTCTGACCCCTGACTCCTTACCTCCAGCTCCTGTTAAGCCGGACGGGTACTACAGGGTTCCTGACTCTCATAAATTCCTTTTCAAAAACCCTGCTGCTGACCCGGAAACTATCTCTCAGGGTTCCAAAGGTGTCAAGGCTTCCGCTGCAAAAAACTCTACCCCCTCTGACAGGGATTCTATGACATTGGACAGATGGGAAAAAAGATTTACACTTCCGCTACCTTGGCTATAAGGGCTTTAAATTGTCAGTTTCATATGCTCAAATATCAGCAATATATTATGTCACTGCTTAAACAGAAAATGTTGACAAATTCTGAATGTGCAGAAAACAAAGAAATGCAGGATTTATTGCATGCGGCTGAACAAGTTGGAAAGCATACTTTGCAATGTGGTTTTGATTCTTTGGTGGCCTCCTGCAGAGCCGCTGTTACGGGTTCTGTCATCAGGAGGCACGCTTGATTAAAGGAACAAAGTCTGCCTGATCATGTCAAAGCAAAATTATTAGATGCCCCATTACAGCATGATACTTTGTTTGGTGTTAAAGCAAAAGAGGTGTTAAAGAAAATGGAGGACAAAGCTAAATCTATGCAAACGGTTAAGGATTTCTTACAGGTTCAGCCTCCAAGATTTAGCAGACACTGGCCTACAAAGAATCGGTCCTTTCCAGTGTCAGACAGACCACAAAGGGGCAGATACAGACACCCAAGAGGCAGATCCCAGCCCCAAGGTTCGTACAGGTCTAAACAATGGGGTGCTTCTACCTCCAAAAGTGGAGAAGACAAATCACAACCATACAGGAAACAGTCCCAATGACTTCCCCCCACCTGCACCAAGCACTTATCTTCTGGCAGCACCTTTAGGGGGAAAACTAGCACTTTTTTCTCAAAACTGGCACATAATACCCCAGGACAAATGGGTCCTAGACGTAGTGTCACAAGGCTACAAGTTTCACTTCCATACCCTGCCAAGGACAAACGGTTGGCCAGATCTGCCAAAACATCAATGGGCAGAGGTACAAAAGCAAGTCTCATCCCTCATGGACATGAGGGTCATTCAACAAGTACCAGAGCAAGAGCAGGGACAAGGATTTTATTCAAGACTGTTCTTGGTACCAAGAAAGGACAAGACCTGGAGACCAATACTGAACCTATCTATTCTAAACACATTTCTGGATATACCAAAATTCAAAATGTTGACTCTACAGCAACTTCTGCCCATGCTGTGCAAAAAGGCTTGGCTTGTGACTTTGGACCTAAAAGAGGCATACCTGCATGTCCCAATCAGGCAAACATGCAGAAGATACCTCAGATTCAAAGCTGGCTCAATGCACTACCAATTCTCTGCACTGTTCTTTGGCTTATCTACTGCGCCCAGGGTCTTCACAAAGTGCCTGGCACCAGTAATTGCATTCTGCAGACAAAGAGGAATACAAATATATCCTTACTTGGACAACTGCCTCATTCAAGCAGAGAACAAGGACTTTCTGCTACAGCATCTGGCATTTGTAAAGAGACTTCTAACAGGCCTTGGGTACACAGTCAACAAAAAGAAATCAAAACTAGTACCCTCTCAAGAGATAATATTCCTGGGTGCAAGCTTACATACAACTGCCCAGATGGCTTATCTCATGCCAGGCAAACAAAGGCAACTGACTGCCTATTTCAACCTGTTGGCAACAAAGGCCCAGTTATCTGCAAGAAAAATTCTTCAGGCTTTGGGCTTCATGGCATCCTGCATTCTACTAATTCCATATGCGAGACTGCATATGAGGAAACTTCAATGGTACTTAAAAAGTGTTTGGAATCAACATTGCCACAGCCTGGAAACAGTAATTACCCTCATTCCCTGCCTGCAACAGGAGTTTCATTGGTGGGCGAAGGCTTGCCACCAAAACAAGGGACAGCCATTCACCTTACCCCCAGCCAGGCAGACATTAACAACGGATGCATCAGATTATGCCTGGGGGGCCCACATGGCAGGAAGATGTATTCAAAGCACATGGTCTGCAAACCAAATGCATCTACATATCAATCAAAAAGAGATGCTAGCTGTTCAGAATGCCCTGACAGCCTTCAAGGACCTACTTCATCTGGGACAACTACTGATAAAGACAGACAACACCATGGTCATGTGTTAAATAAACAAGCAGGGAGGTACTCATTCTTACCCCCTTTGCAGACTAGCCATGACTTTGTGGGACACAGCATTGACTTACCAAGTACATCTGCAGGCACAATTCCTGCCAGGAAAGATAAATACTCTGGCAGAAGAACTAAGCAGAAGCCTCATGGATCCCCACGAGTGGAAATTGGATCCACAAGTCTTCAGCATGATAACAAGGAAATGGGGATGCCCGGATATAGATCTATTTGCCTCTCCTCACAACTACCAACTAAAAAGATTCTGCACAAGGATTTATCACAGAGAAGCATGGAAAGTGGACGCCCTATCTTTCAGCTGGAAAAGCTTAGCAGTATATGCCTTTCCTCCACTGCCTCTCCTCCCCAAGGTACTCCTAAAGGTCAGACAAGAGAAGCCAAAGATGATACTGATTGCCCCAGACTGGCCTCGCCAGCACTGGTACCCAATCCTAAGGAACTTGTCTCAATGCCCGGCTTGGACCTTGCCTCAAATACCTCATCTACTATCCTAACTAAACAATCAGATCCTGCACAGCCAATTAAAGACCTTAAATCTGGCAGCATGGCGGATAATGTAGTGATACAAAACGTGCCTCTCACTAAAGCTGTAATGGATGTCATTTTGGAGGCCAGAAGGCCTAGTACCAATAAATCTTATGCTGGAAAATGGAAGAGATTCTGTGCTTGGAACCAGGCACAAGGAATTGACACCACTGTACCAAATATTCCTCAGATTTTGTAATACTTAACTGAGATGCTGGACAAAGGCCTATCTTTTTCATCAATTAAAATTCACGCCTCTGCCATTTTGGCTGATTACAATACAGAGCCACCAATTTTTTCTCATCCCTTGTTAAGGCAGTACCTCAGAGGAGCCAAAAACTTAAGGCCTCCAAGGAGATCACCAATACCTGCATGGGACCTCAATTATGTTTTGGAAAAACTCACCCTGCCTCCTTTTGAGCCAGCCGCTACAGCTGATATAAAGTTTTTATCTTGGAAAACAGCTCTGCTCCTAGCAATAACCTCTGCAAGATGAGTCTCAGAGCTACAGGCACTCATGGCTGTGGAACCTTTTATCATTTTTTATCCAAACAGGGTTTCTCTGAGGACAAACCCGACATTTATGCCTAAGGTAATGTCCAGTGTGGCCCTTAACCAAACTATTCATCTGCCTACTTTTTATCCAAACCCACAGAATAAGGGGGAGAGAATTCTGCATTCTTTGGACATACACAGACAGCTACGCTTCTACTTGAACAGAACCAAAGCTTTCAGAAAGACAGAGCAACTGCTAGTGGCATATGCTGCAGGATCACAAGGAAAGCCTATCTCAAAGCAGACTATTTCAAAGTGGATAGGCCACTGCATTTGTTTCTGCTATTGACAACATGGCAAGCCACTGCCTAAGGGCATTAGGCCACATTCAACCAGAGCAGCATCCACTTCAGCAGCCTTCCTCAGGGGAGTACCAACCAAAGACATTTTAGAGGCTGCTACCTGGAGTTCAGTGCACACCTTTACAAAGCACTATCATTTACCACTCTACTCTAAATCCAGGGCAGGCTTTGCCACTGCAGTTCTGCAGGGCCTCATAGCCGCTCCTAATGCTATTTAGCTCCAGCCTCCCAACCTTAGCTTTGGGATTCAACCCAAGTGTAATGACTGCAACAGTGAAACACGAAGAACATAGTACAGTTGTGTGCACTTAACATAAATGTAGATGTTCGAGTGTATTCACTGTTGCAGTCCAGGTTACCCACCCACCATCCCCCATATCTTTGCTGCAACTTATCTGCTCTTCTCTAACCTGTACAATCTATGTGGTGTATTTGCTTGTAGATGAAGGTATTATATGTTTTGGTGCATGCATGTTTTATTGGCATATTTTTAGCCTACCCTTTTGGGGGCACCTGACATCTGGAGCAAGAAAAACTGAAGAAAATGGCCTTGGCTGCATCTTTTATACCCCTGGCACACTGACATCAGGGAAGAGGTGACAGCAACCGATGCCGGACCTAGACTTTGGAATTCAGGCCGACTGAGGGTAGCCTGCCAGCAGGATAACTCTAGTGTAATGACTGCAACAGTGAATACACTCGAACGTCTACATTTATGGTAAGTGTACACAACTGTACTTTCTTCCCTGTGGAACTTGGGGTACTCAGAGCCTGCAGAATATCCATAGCCACCCTCTGAAATGGCTCCTCAATCACAGGCAAAGGCATCAAAGGAACCTTGACATTGTCTCCTGCCTTGCCTACTTTTTGGCACTGCTCACAGGTCCTGCAGTACCCTGTTACATCCTTTGCAATCCCAAGCCAGTAAAAGGTCTGCATAATATGTCTCTTGGACGCTTTATGCCCATATGACCTAAAGAAGGAATGTCATGGGCTATGGCTGGAAATACCAGATAGTAGGCTCTAGGTACTACCAACAGCTATATTACCTCACCCTCTAGCCCTCCCTCAGGGGTCCACTGTCTATACAGTAACCCTTTGTTCCTGTATACAGACTCCCCTCTTCCTTAAGAATCTGGGGCCTCCTAGATACCTCCCTCAATCCTTAGTGTAGGGTCCAAGAGCTGAGCCTGTCTCAAGTCTGTCTTTGTGACACTTCCCATCTCCCTTTCCACAGGAACTCTGGTATCTTCTGACAGTGGTGCCTCACTGTCAGCTTGGTACTACCACTCACCTCTGCCTTGCAATCACTCTGTCCAAGGGAACATCAGTACCTACCAGCATCTGTGTCTCACCATCAGGCCCATTGCTACATTACAGCTCCCTTCCTGAAATAGCCACCTCACCAGCCCTGGCTTCAGGTGTGGGTCTGTCTGGGTCTCCCTCAGGTTACCAGACCCACATGCCTGTCTCCAAGCCTGACTGCATGTAACTGCATGCATACAAGGTACTGCATTATCAAAGTCATTCCCTATCAAGACATCTGCAGGGCTATCCTCAAACATATGTACTTGCTTGCTTCCTTTTCCACCCTACCATTCAAGGCAAGCCATGGCCAAAGGCATTTGGAAAGGGGTACCTCCTAAAGCTTTGACTGGAGTGGACTGCCCAAGCAAGTACTGCTTCTCTCTAACCACCGCAGACTTTACAGTGATTATGTCAGAGGCTGTATCTCTCTTAACGGTGGCCTGTTTTCCATCCACTACTATCAGATATAAACTGTGGTGACAGTTTGATAACCCTAACAAACTGTAAACAGTTCCGAACTCAGAACATAAAAAAAGCAAATGCAGTACCAGATCGCACAACTATTTTTATTGTTAAAAACAAATAGTGCTTTTGTCTCGAGCTTAGTGTATAGGAACTTCATCAGATTTACAGTATTTCCTGTTTCAGTAGTTTAAATGTTGCAACAATTTGAACTTTGGGTTATATAAGCACATTTAATTGCATGTTTACTTTGGAGTATTTAACGTTTAAATTTTAAGATTATTTTGAAATTTATTGTTGAATGAATGTTGTAATTTAAGTCAGTTTATGAGATTCACATTAACCATACTGTGGCACTTTAAGAGCAGTAGGATGTGATGTCATCACTTTGAAGTGATTTATACTACTGAAACAGGAAATGCTGTAAATTTGATGAAGTTCCTATACACTAAGCTCGGGACGAAAGCGCTATTTGTTTTTAACATAAAAATAGTTGTGCGATCTCGTACTGCATTCACTTTTTTTATTTTTTGAGTTTGCTACCCCTTTAGTCTCCAGACAAATTACCACACTGGCATACTGCTATTCCTACGTGCTGGCTGCCAAACCATTTGTTCCCCACCATGCTTCCGTGGACATCTATATGATATGTGGCCATACTGGATACGTTTAGAACATTTAACCTTTGATCTTGGCCATGTACCTGAACTAGTGGCTTCCCCTGCTACTGCTGGACTCTGTTGGGATGGTTTACACTGCCCACCATGGCTTCCCTTATATCCATGTGCAGCACTGAGTATCCCCTTCTTGTACAGAGATGCCATGTTTCATAAGTACAGATCCCCTTTTTCCCCACCTCATCTGCAGAGGTACACTTGTGGTCTGCCAGCTAGATTCTTATATCCTCAGCAAAGTGTTATGGGCTTGTTCTTTCACCAAAAGGTCTGCCAGTCCTTCAAAAGTAGTGAACTGACACCCACTCACCCACATATGAAAGTAAGTGCTTAACTCAGCAGTATAATCACACACACTTTCATCTGCCTTGCTTCTATGCGCACAAAACTTTTTTCTGTAAGCTTCAGGTGTTAAAGCATTCCAGTTAACATTATTTTACTCTATCATACTTTAAACAATCAATATCAGGCAATTTAGAAACAGCAGTTACAGCTTTGTCATGGAGTAAGGGGATCAGGAACTGTACCAGAGGCCTTGGTCAACATTAGACTGCTTACATATTCTTTCAAATAAATGAATAAAACTGTCAAAATTACCACTCTCTGTAAATTGTGGAAAACATTCACTGACCTTTATTGCTTTTGGCATTCGGTTATTTGCTTCCTCATTAGCTCCATGACCCTGGTGAAGAGTCAGCATCTCCTTCTAATGTTGATGCTACTTCTCATTTTCTTTGGCCTCCAAATACCACAGTCTGTCATTTTCTTCAGCCTCTAAGCGCTGGAGTCTCTCTGCTGATTCTAATTCCAAATGTTTGGCCTCCAGTTAAAGTCTAACTCCAGATGTTTTTTTAAGTCCTCTGAGTAAAAAGTGAACTGTGCTTTTTCTGAGAGATGCAATTTCCCATCACCAGACTGGTCATCTTCTTGGTTGCTGGTCTGAGCTGGGACTGAGGCTGAAATCATTTCCTCTTTAGTCGGGTTGGAATGCACCAGTCCTTTGGTTTCACACACCTTGGCCAACTGGTTCTTTGTCAGCTTGCTATAATCCTCTGCTTACATGTTTTGCCTGCTTTCCCTGACTAAACTAAAGTAACAAAAATAAATAAAACTGTTGTGATAATGAAACCCTGAATGTTTACCTTGTGGTTGCTGAGAATACACACAACTTCTGTAACAACTGCCTACAGGCTACAGAGGTTCAGTTAATATCCCTCCACTGCCACCAGTGTATGACATCCCCTCTCTGGGCCAGTAATCAAGGAGCCTGAATCCTCACCACTGACACTGTAGAGGGATGGTCCCTTGGAACAAAAATAGATACAGTATTTCCAGATGCAGCTGTCTGCATCAAGCACAATTGCCCTTGAGAGCACACAGGGAACACACACTCAGTGTGAGGTCTGGGTCTCTCTCTCCCACTCTCTCTCAGACCCCCTATAAGACTCTCCACTGGCACAGCTGTAGAGTTGAGTCCTTAGCCAAGTGTCCAAGCCAAGTCCTCCACCACTTTCTTTGTGAAACCAGTGCTTCATGTCCCTGCTGACTCATGCACACTTGGAGATTCGATTTGCGCACACACACACACACACACACACACACACACACACACACACACACACACACACACACACACACACACACACACACCTGGTAAAGGCTGCCTAGCTATGCTCCCTTCACCACCACCAAAGCCAGCTACTCCAAGACTGTTACAAGAGTGCCCAGTTATACTGAGTGAAATTACTATTAATACAGATGGTGAGGGGTCCTTCCTTGTCACATTTCAAAAACAGAGTGCTTTGAGACTTCAGTCTCATCTAGTATTAAAGAACATAATTTCACTGATGGATTACAAAATGGCTTCACATACATCTGGTCGTCTGACTTCGGGTTCCCATGCTACCCCCCCTAGCAACCGACCCAGAATCTCACACATATATGTCAGTAATACACATACACATAGAAGTTTGCTAAGATCTGTTGAAGCTTTTGCAAGTTATAAAATAAACACTTCCACTTTTCCTACATGAGCTAATAAACCATTCTGTGGCACAAATATTTTGTCTCTGGCTTCAGTCAGAACTGTGAAATACAATTTTATGGCCAAAATTAAGTAATTTTATTTGCTATTTTTCAAAATGAGCTGGACTGAGATTAACCTCTTCTTTTCCAGTATCTTATTTACAACAGTTCAGTCTGATATCCAGCAGGACACACTGTTGATACATTTTTAACACAAGCAGCTTTACAAATAAGTTTTCAACACAAGCATCTGTACAAATCAGTTTGATATACAAATGACCTATAATTCTTTACAATATTCCTGCTAGTTGTGCTGGCATATGTTACACATCCACTGCCCTACTTCTCCTGGCATAGCTAGAAACACCTCACATCATCACAGTGCCTATTTTTGTTTTTTTTTTTTTGAGAGAGAGAGAGGGATGTTGTGGAAGGGGTGTAGGAATGTCTGGGTGAGGTAAGTTGGGCAGATGAGGAAGTAATTGCAGCCAGACAAGACAAACAAGACAAGAGAGAGGGATGGTGAAGGACACATGAGGTGGGTGAACACCATGGTTGGGGAGAGGGTGGGAAATCCCAGTTTCACAGGCATCAAAGTGGTTGACAGTGAGAGTCTGGTCCTCATGCAGTGGACTGTCATCACTGTTACCTCGCCTGCTGTGAGTACTCTGCATGAAGATGGAGAACAGGTGCTCCTTCTAGCGTAGGCCTGCAGCAACAGTGTGGTGCACAGTCATACTCATCATCCCTGGCAGTTCGCCACTGGTGATAAACTCACCACCTCTGCCACTGCTCCTGGAGGGAGCCACAGGCCTATCCTCTGGGGCAGAACTGACTGAGGGGACAGGTAGTGCAGGGGTGGCAGAGGGCATGCTTCCAGGTTCTGCAGCAGATGTGCTGGACAGCAGTTCTGTAACCATTGAGTGAGGGCAGGTGGGTCCCGTGGGACAGGCCTACCCCACTGTGCTATGGGAAAAACAAAACAAAAAAAATTAAAAAAAAAAAAGAGAGAGACAGAGAGAGAGCGAGAGAGAGAAATGGGTTGGGGCGAGACAAAAAAGAGGCAGAACATTAGTAACTTTTATGTGACATACAAAGCACTGATAAAATTATTTGACAATATTCTTTTACCTTTACTTTTAACACTACAAGCCCTAAGAAGTTTCTTCCGTACTTTTAAGACTACCCAGTTTATAGCAGAGCAAACTATAGTACAGATTATAGCCAACAATCCTTGATGTGTGAATATATGGCACATATGCATGCTGCAGTTATACTGATTACAGTTTACACAAGGTCATTTGTGTCACTGGTATAGAAGTATGAAGTTACATTGAAGTAATGAAGAAAACATAACAGTACTGTATATTTGGGAAGTGTGGTTTCTGAACCCACAACTCTCAAATATTGCACTATTCTTTAGTCCTACAAACTACTAATTGCAACTTTCCTTTTACAGTTTAGAGATGCTTGCTCACTGTTATTTGAGAATATGGCACCATTGCTTTGTGCTAGAGACTACGGCATGCATAGTTTATTTTACAGCTGGGATATGCATGCTTAATTTGATACAACTTTATTAAATACCAACAAAGCAGTTCTTAATTTTTAATGTAAAGAAATCACTAAATGTTATTTAGACAGTACTGTTCTGATGCATACATACCACATGCTTCTCACATCCTTACTAAATACGTGGCATGAGACCGAACATTTGAGGCTTGCTCTGCAGCAGCTGTGGAAAAAAACAGAACAGAATACAAGCTTTCAACACTATCTCTCACCCTTTACTCCTCTCCCAGCTCTCTAGTGTAGGTCTATCTCCTCAGTCCATTAACTGGTTCAAGGGCTATCTTTCCAACAGGGAGCATGCCGTTAAATAGCAGAACTCCATTTCCACTTACATTCATAACCCCACAGGCGTGCCTCAAGGCTCTATTTTAGACCCTCTGTTGTTCAATATTTTCATTAATAACCTCCACCAAGTTATCAATCAGAGCTCCCTAGTCCAGTACTGGTATAGTCTGCTCAGCCCCTAGCTCAAATACTCTCGTGCAATCAACCCAAACAAACTTTTTCACTGTAGAACAATGGCTTCACAAAAATCACCTCTGTTTAAATCCCAAAAAAGACTAAACTCATGATATTTATTCCCAAGAAAAATATTCCTATTAATAAAGACACCTTTGAAATCTTATCTATCAACTCAGCTAAGATCGAGTTAGTGACGCATACTAAACTGCTGGGTGTAATAATTGATGAAAACCTCAAATTTGATCTTCACATTCAAATTAATTTCAACAAAACTCACAAAAAACTAGGGCTTCTCTACAGGCATAACAAGTTCCTCTCCCTCCTCTCTAAATGAACTCTAACTCTATCTTATCTTTTGCCATCCCCATCTTACTGTGCTCCCATCCTAACCAACCTACAATCTTCTGTGCTCTCAAAACTAGAATCATGCTAAAACAAAATAGCTAAGTTTGCTACTAATAGCTGCCACTCTACACATCATTGTATAGCCCTAAAAGAATTACAATGGCTAGAACTCCCAAACTGTCTATTACTCCTGCAGCTCACTACCACACATAAACTGATTTACAAGCTCCATGACTGCCCTGCACTCAGCTTCCTTCTCACCCTGTACAACCCAGTTAGAACTCAATGATCTGAACACCAATTTCTTCTCGAAACTTATAAACCAAAACTGCCAGCAGGTAAATTCTTGTACTCCTGGAATGTTGCCAAGATCTGGAATAACCTCCCTCCCTCTGTCCATCCACAGCAATGCCCCATTAACTTTAAAATTGCTCTGCATAACCACCTTCACTCCAACTGGTTATGTAATTGTATTATGCAAGCTGACATCACATAACTCTCAGAATCCTGGAACATAACTTCCTCTCCTCTCTTCTTTCTCCACTTCCCTATCCTTACTTCCCTCCTCTCCCACTTCTCTCTACTTCTCCAACTAACAATACCCTCCTCCTCCCCCTTATTTGTCCTTACTTCCCTGTCTCCTCTCTCCCCTCCCTTTACACTGCCTTTATTATTTTCTCTCTTCTGTCCTTCTCTAACTAAAGTAACTCTCCTCTCCCCATTTCTCCTCCTTTCCTCCCTCTCTCCCCTCTCTATTCACTGTCATTATCTTCCTCTTATCCTTCTCTGTCTTCCTCTCCTTCTCTCATACTTCTGTTTTCTTCCCTCCCCTTTCCTACATTCACTGTGCTACTTATGTCACCCACTAAACATAATTGTCATATTCCTTTGTTTCTGAGTGCTTGCTCTGTTTAACAATCACTCCCTCCTCGTATTTCTCATTACTCTACCTTCAAAACATCCCTTTCATGTTTTAGCATGAATCTTATAAGAATTACTATGTTAACTTTGAAATTTGTATATTAGTTTCTGTTTGTTCTTTCTTGTATTATTAAGTGGCATGTTATTATGTGGGATAAGTCATAACCAAATAATTTGTACTCATTTATTATGATTTTCTTGGAACTTTATTTAATTTGTACCTCTTTTGTGTTGGAGCTTTTCTCTTTGGGCCTCCACTGAAAATGGGCTAGCCTAACCCAGTGGACTTTCCCAATAAATAAATGCCAATAAATAAATAATAAGTAAATACAACGCCATTATGAATACCAGTCTTGACTATATTCAGCTTTTAACTCTTACAATTACTCACTGAAATTGATACTTAACCATCTGTGAGGTGTCCCCTGCCTGAAATTTCCCAGATCCAAAGGTCGATATTCTGCTTCCTCCTCTGGATGTTATCGATGTGATGTCTGCATTGCTTAAAAGTATGAGGGATACCTGTAACACTGGTTAAAGCCCTGGCAAGTTGCAACATTATTCCAGGCTTCAGATTTATATTCTGAACCTGAATCGTCCCGCTGCGGTGAACAGGGCTCATGCTCTTTAACTAGGAGTCCAACAAAAATTTGGGAATCCTGGACACCCCAATGCTACACCTGAAAGTACACACCCTCTTCATCAACTCCTTACATGCCTGGCATAGTTCAGGTTCAATGTATAATGAGCATTTCCTGCTAATTGCATTTTATGTGCTGTCTTTTTCCCACCTTTTGCATGTGTCATGCTTACTGAGAGTGGGCAAATTTTGGTTTTGCAACATTTGAAAACTTTTGCGCATCTCTTACCATCACGCAAATACTGCAGGCGAGGATGCCCACTGGCAGGCACCATGTTTGCGTGATAGTGATGTGCAAAAGTGGTGAATAATGCAATTTCTAGATTATTAGGTATACAGGCACTTGTGTAAATGGGCTAGTCAAATGTACCGTATATACGGTTCTGTTACACTTACAGCTATTACCACAAGAAGGTTGAGAAAACAGTTGTGCGTGTTGCACTTCATTGATATAATCTGCAATCTCACAAGACTAAAACAAAATTTGCACACCCTGTACTAGAATCCTGAACTATCTGCATTCCATATCTACACTTAACACCTGCTGCCATGAGATTAGTGAGATGATATCTGCTATTTTAGTAGCTATTGTAAGGTTCTCGCTGTTAATTGTAGTTCAGCGCTACTTACTGCATTTGTGCAATGCACAGTATTATTAATTGAATGCATCCAGTTAATTTGTGTGGCTGTCTGAGTCCTGTCTACAACCTGGGTAGTCCATTTCTCCAGTTTGTGCAGTGCTGCACTTCACTTAAACCAGGTGAGCACAGCTAAACATGTTTATGCCAAGCGGCGCATTGCACAAACACTGGCCAAAAAAAATAAATAAATTAAAACTCAAAAGGGAGACTGTCCACTGTTTTGCAGAATGTCCAGATATTTGCATAATATTTTTGGCTTGTTCCTTGTGAAATGTGTGGTTTACTGTAAAATCACTGAAGATAGAAGTCAATATATCATGAGATACACTTCTGTTCCGTGCTTCATATCCTTCAGAAAATGCAAGGTGGTCCTTTGTCCCCCCATTAGTTTGGTGTTTGACCACATTAGTTGCACTAAAAGGTTGTGTGGAATGATCCACATTTAGTGTCCAAGTTTCTTGGCCAGCAACACTGGTACGAGCTGTAAAACCTTGCTTACACGTGCTACATATCATTAATATTCATGGCATGAGGCTGCGCAATGCTGGGTGATGAGCAGCATCTCATATGCGAGTACACGCCGCGTAGGCTGTGTGTGGAACCTTCATGGAGTTTATTGAATCCAAACCAATGGCAAAGGCAGCAGCAGCATTGCTTCAGTAAGTCTGCCAAGGTTAGATTTTAAACACAACCCAAATCTATTTTTCCCCTTTTAAAACAACTTGTTAATATGCACATACAGTTTTATTCAGTGGTGAGGTAATTCTGCTTATCAAAGAATCAGTGACCCTGTCAACACTAAGCAATTTTATATTACAGGAACCAATTCTAATGCTATTAAAACAGCTGTAAATTCCATGTCTAATGAAATTCATAACTCTTCACATTTTTAAATCCGATCAAAACATTTATCATGACATCAATATCCATAGCAATGCTGGTTACAGTTTAGACATTGACTTTGTGTGTTATATATCTTTAGATGTGTTTTAAGCATTTCTTCTTACACTGCTGACTACTTAAATTGTAACATTATTTTTCCTGATCAAATGACATGCTGTGAACTGTACTATAGCAGTTTTCTTTTTCTTAAAACTATTTAGGCTTTGTGTAGAAGTAGTAATGGTTGAAGTAAACTAAATAGCATGCTGTATTAATATGACTTAGGAAATGAACAGTGAGCAAAAGTTTAAACTCATATTTTTTAATATTGTATTAATAGTGACTTATGATTTGCTAATTGTTACAAATAAAAAGACTAATTTGTTTGCAGTTATTTGCATTTGCTCTTTTATTTATGAACAGAATATCACTAATAAGGAATGGTGAAAAACTACAAGCCCAGGAGCACTTAATTGTGCAGGAATATCTTGATAAGCCATTTCTAATAGAAGAGTACAAGTTTGATTTGCGTGTTTATATTCTCATTACCTCCTGTGATCCACTACGTGTGTTTTTGTACAATGATGGACTTGTAAGAATGGGCACAGAAAAGTACCATCCTCCAAATGATTCAAATATGGTAAGTAGATACTGTTGTAGTTGTCTGATTTAAAATGCAATGTGCTGTCTACTTCTAGGAGAGGTTTCAGTAATTCAGCTTCTTTCTCTCTGTTAATGACACAACTAGGCTTTCTATCTGAAACTAATAACATTTCAGCCATATGATTATGACATAATTAAATAATCTAGAATAATTTTATCTGAGAATTATGTTAGCCATGTATATTAATTAGCAGTAGCCTGATTCATCTAAAACATGTATTGGACAGATCAGACACTGCAGGCCATTTATGGGTTTATCTTTTTTAGAAATCAGGTCCCACTGAAATGATACAACAGAGCAGTCTGTATTAAGGACATTCATCTATAGTACAGTAAGGGTAACAGTACATGGTAGTTATGCCACTTGTATAGATTTTCTGTCCTTAATCACATGTAGGGTGCAGAAATACTGAGATATTATATGCTCATAGGTGGTCAGTAGGCTATCAGCCTAAGAGACATTTTAAGCATAGCCAATTACATCCCTTGCAATCCCAGGCCAGTAAAAGTTCTGCATAATATGTCTCTTGGTATGCTTTATGCCCGCATGACCTACAAAAGTGTTACATGGGTGGTCTTATTTACTTTATCCTTGTAAAAGCTGAACTTATCTTGAAAAGGGGATGTTATTTCCATCCTCTGTCCTTTTGTTCATATGCTTTTCTCACAAGTATCTGTGTTGTGACTGGCGTCAGAATCAAAACTGACACAAATATAACCTATGACAGTCTCATGTCAAGTGTATGTATAGCTAAAGAAAGCTTTGGCTATCTTCATTTCTGACCCACTTGTAGAGGTTTACTGAAGTCTGTGAAAGCTCTGAGTAGATTCCTCAAACTTCTAACTGCTGTATTTAATGCTTTTTGTTTATATTTTTATTCTGGACTAGTGCTTATTTTATCTAGAATATATTATTTTTTTCTTTATTTTGCCATTCTTGCTCAGATACTTGTGACAGCTTGACCAAGTTCCAGGGCCGGTGTCAGCATTTTTGGGGTCCCCAGCAAATGCCAAGTTGGGGTGGGGGCCTGGACACTTCCAGTCTAATTATCACCCTGTCACTGCCACCTCTCTTAAGAAACCTTTTAGTTCATGCTGCAAACTTTAAGGAGTAGTACACACAGACTGACCAGTAGCAGTGATGCTCTTACATTACAACAGGCTTATGTACGACACTGTGTTAGGCCATCTCACAAAGGGTCATTTAAATTTACTGGCATTTAGTTGCAATAATGATACAACAACTCTATACAGATGTCTAGTCTTCGGTGAAATAATGCCCTAGGCACTGCCTACTGTTTCAGGCACCCCCCACACCTACATACACACCCTCCAATCCTCCCCTCTGTTTTCCCCATCTCTGGCTCCCCATACCACGCACATTACTTTTTTCTTCTTTTTTTCACATTTTGCCTTACTCTTCAGTTTTTTCAAGAAGCCATAACTTTCTAAATGTTCTGAAGTGCATTTTAAAGTTTTCTTTCTTTTCCACAACCTTTTCACCAATGATGGCTTGAACAAAAAGTATGGTTAAGGAAAGAAATTCAGTGTTGCTATTCAGCTGTAGTTTTTCTTGTATCTTTTCAACACACTTTTCCTGATTAAGACAGCACAGTAATAACTATTTAAGAAATAATGCAATTAAGCTGTTGACCTCAGAAGCCAGAGCATTTTCCAAACATTCTAATCCAATGGTAACCTAAATGAAATCATGACTAAGAAAAGAATGTATCTTATTTATCAGAAGTAGTTAACTTCATTTGATCAGCAACCTGTGGGTTACGGACCCGACACGGATCCGAGCCGGCAGCATACCAAGTGAAAAGATCTGAGCTCCAAGCTCCTCCCCTTACCCATACTACACTGCAACCTCCTTCCAATCTTCAGATCTCGTTTGCCGCGGCTTTGCCAAGCACGGGATTCTTAGAGCTCCAGGCAAGTGTAGCTTTTTTTTACTACAAACTTTCTCTTTTAGTCTACTTTTTTTTGTGTGTGCGTGTACTTTAGTACCTTTCTTCGGGTGTTTATTCTCCCTAGCCTTTATCTCCCCCTTCACCTTTGGTAGTTGTCCATCCCTTAGTAGGCCCCTTTTTCCCTCTTTCAGGTGCGCGTGTGCATCTCTGTGTGTGTCTCGGGTATGGCTGAAAGTCATAAAGTGACTTTTTCCAAGTGCTCTGAGTGTGGCCATAAGCTGTCGCCAGCGGATGGTCACACTCAGTGCTTGGGGGTTCCGCACCTTTCTTCGGGCTGCCAGATTTGTGCGCCCTTCAACCCCCGAGCCTTATGGGATAGGAGGAACAAGCTGATTCTGGCGGGTCTTCTACAATCAGCTTCTTCTCCTTCCCTTTCTGTAGTGACAACCGTGGCTGCCCAGCCAACCGGCCCTCTTCCCCTGTCTGGGACTCACCCTCCCACCTTGTCTCAGGGAGAATGAGAGGCCAAGAAGGATAGAAAAGAGAGAAGGGAGAGAGAGAGAGAAAAGAGAGAGAGAGAGAAAGAAGCTGCAAGCGGCAGGCCGAATTGGACCCCTCGGCCTCTCCCGCTAAAGTGGCCTCTTCTCCATTGAGAGTGTCCAAGCCTTCCTCCCCACGGCTCCGTTTGCCACGTTTCTCCCAGGAGCCAGAGGAGGAGACCTGACCAGCCTCGAGGTCATCGTCACTTCAGCCCTACCGGCCGGCTTCAGCGGCTTCCTCCAGGTCTACTCGCAGCATCTCAGAGGCAAATATGGACGGGATGATGCGTTGATTCTTGCAAACGCAGCTGCAGATGGGAGTGTTGCTGCCCCCCCCCCACCAGGGAGGGAGTTCAGCTCCACTGTTCGCCTCGATAGCTCCTTCTCTGATCCACCACCGGATTTCGGAGCCTTCGGATCCGAGGATCCCCAGAGCCAGGGGGTCAGCGCCGATGGTTATTACTACCTTGACGCCGGCCATGCCCTCAAGCTTAGCGGATCCGCTTTCGGATCCGAGCTCTCGGAGCTGAGAGCTGGGCATCGGATCCGGGTGGGTGAGTGTGTCTTCGGCTCCTTTGCTGTCAGAGTACACCACCCTCTCGGGTCCAACCGGTTCGGCTCCAGCATCGATCCCCTCGTCGGATCTGAGGGCCCCGGCCACCTGTCTTAGAGAGGCTGGTTCCCCTTCGGCGTTCAATGTGGTGGAGAGGGTTCTCTCTGGAGGATCGAGACCCCTCACTCTTTCCTCAGGGTCCACCCCGCTCCCTCGCAGCTCAGTTTGTCCTCCATCATCCAGTCCCCCCAGGGACAGCCTGTGTCGTTGATGCCCCAGCCAGTTCCCCTGGAGGAACATGAATCCGTTGGTGAGCCCCCCTCGGACAGTCCCCGTGAGGAGGTCCCTCACAATCGCCTGTGCAAAAGGAGGCACTTGGACTCCCCTGAGTCCCTCACCGAGGATACCGATTTGGAAGAAGAGGAGGGTTCCCCCAAATCACCCCCTGATGACATCTCCTTTGGAGACATTATGGAAATACTCCGCCAAAGGGGGGGGTCCACCCAAAAACCCTCCTCGGATGAGTCGGTATTCCTGGAGGCATTTGACACAGGCCCATCTACCTCTTGTGTGTCCCCCCAGCCAACCCCCTGGTCGACCTGATTACCACCAGGGCGTGGAAGGAGCCAGACACTGTAGAGCTGATACCCAGAAGGCCCGATAAGGTTCTTAGTCCCCCTGCAGACAGAGTTTCATGGAGCAAGGGTTCCCTGGTTGATGCCATGGTGGTGGCGGCCACCAAAAAGGAACTCTCCCAGGAAAGTTCTTCTGTCCATCCCCCTGACAAGGAGTCTCGGGCAATGGACCTCATTGGAAAGCCGACTTTTGCTTCAGCTACCTTCTGTATAAGAGCGCTGAATTACTTGGCCCATGTAATCAAACTGCAGCAGAACCTGGTCAAAGAGTACGCTGAGTCTCCCCGAGAGTCCATGTCAGCCGAGGATAAACGGACTTTCTCGGCTCATATGGCCACTCTCAAGTCAGTGTCTAATACTTCTATGCGGCTACTTTTCCATGCCACGGAGGGAGCCGCTAGAGCTAGCGGGTCCGGTATTGCCTTAAGTTGTCATGCCTGGCTTCGACTTTGCGATTTCTCTGAACCCTTCAAGGCGTCCTTCGCGAATGCTCCCTTTGACGGGTCGACCCTCTTCGGGAAGACTGTCCGTGAGACGCTGGTCCAGAGCGAGAAAGATGGGAAAATGCTGTCAGCTGTCAGAATCTGCTTCTTTACCCCTCAAAGGTCCTTCTCCAGGAACCAGTGAAGGCAGAAGAAGATGTGGTTCCAGAAATCTCAGCAGGCCCAGAACGCTCAGGACTCCTTCTCCCCCAGAGGCAGAGGGGGACCGAAGAACTTTGGGTCACGGGAACCCTTTCCCAACCGAACCGCGCAGCAGCCCTCAGAGATTGCCTGACTGCTCCTCTCTGGAGGCAGTCGGGGGGGTGTTTTTCGAGGCACCTGGCTCAATGGGAGTCCATCACGACAGATCGCTGGGTGCTTCAAATAATATCCAGAGGCTATTCAATTCCCTCCATAAACAAGCCCCCTTACTCAAGGCGCCTCCCAGATGTCCCACCCACTCAAAGGGAGGCCGCGGCTTTGGAAATAAAAAAGCTGTTAGAAAAAAGAGCCATCCAGCATGTGCCCCCAGACCAGTCTGGATCAGGCATCTACTCTAGGTTCTTTCTGGTGCCAAAAAAGACGGGGGACTTAAGGCCGATTCACGACCTGTCAACAATGAACCATTTCATTGCCAAGGAGAAATTCCGGATGATCACAATACAATCCATCCTGCCCCTCTTGCAGGAGGAGGACTGGATGTGCTCCATAGACCTCAAGGATGCATACTACCATATTCTCATGGACAGACGGTCCAGGAAGGTTCTCCGCTTTCGGCTAGGGGCCAGTCATTACCAGTTCAGGATTCTATCCTTTGGTCTCACCACAGCCCCCAGGGTGTTCACCAAGGTCATGGCAGCTGTAGCGGCCCACCTGAAGATCCAGGGTATACAGGTCTTCCCATACCTAGATGACTGACTCCTCTCCGCCCCCACCAGGCATCTACTTTCTCTAGCCAGGGATTTCTTCCTCCGGATGTCACCCCGGTTGGGGATAACCATAAATGTCAAGAAGTCTTTCCTCCAGCCTGTTCAAGTGTTAGACTTCATAGGGGCCAGGATAGATACCCACCAGGCCCGGGCCTTCCTAACGTCAGACAGACTTCACAGCATGACTCTGCATGTGCTAGCCCTCTTTCAGTCCCCTGCTCCCCCAGCAGAATTAGTCCTGGGAGGTTTGGGGTCCATGGTGGCAGCGATCAATCTGATTCCCTACGCTCGTCTGCACATGAGGGTTCTACAATGGACATTGCAAGTCCAGTGGTCTGTTCTACACCACCCTCTAGACTTTCCGATTCCCCTCAACAGGGTTTGCAGGAACTCCCTCATGTGGTGGCTTCAATCCCGAGCCCTTCGGGAAGGACGACCCTTTGTTATATCACCACCCCAGGCCACAGTGACCATGGATGCCTCCCGACTAGGGTGGGGGGGGGCATTGTGCGGGCAGGACTATCCAAGGCACGTGGACTCAGACCAAGACCGTACTACATATAAATGTCCTGGAGATGAGGGCAGTCCTTTTAGCGTTGCAGGCCCTCCATGCCTCTCTTCCTTCGTGGACTATTGATGTCCAGTCGGACAATATGTCAATGGTCTGGTATATCAACAAACAGGGGGGAACCAGGTCTTACTCCCTTTGCCTAGAAGCCATGAAAGTTTGGGAATGGGCGATCACCAACCGCTTCCTGTTAGCAACGTACATTCCGAGTAGGTCCAACATACTGGTAGACAGATTGAGCAGAACTATCCTCTCTCCTTACGAGTGGTCTCTGAATCCTTGTGTAGCAGAACAGATCTTCCTCAAGTGGGGTCAGCCTTGCTGCGATCTCTTCGCATAGCCTTCTAATGCGAAGTGCAGTGAGTTTTTCACTCTTAATTCCTCCTTTGGGAGAAGCCCCAGAGACGCTCTAGTCCATGCTTGGCCGCCCGGTCTTCTTTATGCGTATCCTCCTCTTCCGCTTATGACAAAATTTCTGCAGAAAGCTCACCGGTTGGGGAGCAAGATTATCCTCATAGCCCCATTCTGGCCTTGTCAAGTCTGGTTCCACTGCCTGCGGTCTCATCTCATAGCTCCACTCTGGATTTTGAATCCCATTCCGGATCTGATTTCTCATCCCTCAGGAATGGCTCCTCCGAACCTGGACGATCTCAAGCTCTCAGCTTGGCTGATCCAGTTCCGCTAGTTGCCAGGACTCCCGGTATCTCTTCCCGAGTCAAGTCTATCGTGGTGGTGGCACATAAACCCTCTACCAGGAAGATTTACAGTAGCAAATGGAAACGCTTTTCAATTTGGGCTTCATGAAAGAACTTGAATCCTTTCACCGCTCCTATTCCAGTGGTACTGGAATTCTTGTCTCATATTTTTCAGCAAGGGGCCTGCTCATCTACAGTGAAGGTCCAGCTGGCTGCCATTTCCCATTTTCATATTGGGGACAACTTTGGTTCTCCTGCTGCTGCCAGAATTTGTAAGACCTTTCTAAAAGGCACTTTTCTTTTGAGACCCCCCTGTTAGAAATTCATCCCCGCCATGGGATCTTACCTTAGTTCTTCAGGCGTTAGTTGTGCCTCCCTTTGAACCCTCAGCTTCTATTGATCTGAAGTTCCTGTCATGGAAGATGGCTTTTTTGGTAGCCATTACTTCAACCAGGAGAGTGTCGGAGCTTCAGGCTCTCTGTATCAAACCTCCATACCTTGTGTTTCATAAGGACAGGGTATTTCTCAGGACTAATCACTCCTTTCTTCCTAAAGTTGCGTTTGCTGCATGTTCACAGACAGTTACATTTTTATTTGCACAGGACGGCTGTCTTACGTAAATCTGATCAACTTTTTGTCTCCTTTGCTAAGCCTTTTCTAGGGAAACCAGTTTCAAAGGTGACTCTCGCCAGGTGGATTTCGAGTTTATCTTAACAAGCATACAGAGAGTCTGGCTTACCAGAACCAATGGGAGTTCATGCTCATTCTACGCGTTCTATGGCAACTTCTGCTGCATTCTGTCTAGAGTTTTCCTGGATGACATTTGTTCAGCGGCTACCTAGGCATCCTCTCACACCTTTATTTCTTATTATAAACTGGATTTGGTGTCTAGAGGAAGGGCTGCCTTTGGCTCTGCAGTGCTCCGGAATATCCTTCCTTAAGGGCCTCCCAAGATTCAGGTAGCTGGGGACTCTATCCCACAGGTTGCTGATCAGATGAAGTTGACTACTTCAGATAAAGAAGTTATGTACTCACCATAACGTTCCATCTGAGTAGATAAACTTCATTTGTCAGCAACTGTCCCTCCCTCCTTCCCCCTGACCTTGATTGTTATTTAGCTGAGCTCGAGGTTCGGACTTATGAGCTTTACTTTGTCCTTGAGTCAGGTGTCTCAGGTTGTTAGTTTGTTTTGTTATTATGTGCAGGTGGCAAACGCGATCTGAGGATTGGAAGGAGGTTGCAGTGTAGTATGGGTAAGGGGGAGGAGCTTGGAGCTCGGATCTTTTTGCTTGGTATGCTGCCGGCTCAGATCCGTGTCAGATCCGTAACCCACAGGTTGCTGACAAATGAAGTTTACCTACTCAGATGGAACATTATGGTGAGTACATAACTTCTTTTTTTTTTCTTTCAAGGAAGATATACATTGTCCCAAAGGCTTAATGTTCAAAGCAGATAGAATAGTATCTCATGATAAACTATCAAGCCAATTCTTGTGCAGATACACAGGTTCTATCTGGGTATATTACCTGCTTCCCTAACCCCACAAAAATGACAGTCACTATTTATGCATCCCTCTAGTGTTAGATTGGAATGAAAGCAGAGGTTGAAATTGCCACAGTCCTGCATTTCAAGTGACTGCACATACATATCATGCCTCCTCACTACTCACTCCTAATCCCCAAAGGCAGCCACCTGTAAACATGCCTGATGTGTGATGTTGAGGAAAGTGAAAAAAATAATGATTGTAGTAACTTATTCTAATAGACAGTACACTGTCTTTACACAAGCTATAGTAGCTTTCTTTGTACACCTATGAGGTCTGTGAGAAAAGTAAAAGAAACAATGACCACAGTGCCTTCAGCCAAAACACAAGCTATAGTGACTCCCTGTGCACATATCTAAGGTTGGACTGTGATGAAAACTGAAGTAATAACCACACAATCCCCACTCCCCCACATAACATACAGCAGCTATCTGTACACTCATATCCATGGAGGGATAGTTTTAGAATAGGTACAGTTGTGAGCAGAGGCCATTATTAGCTTTATCCTAACAGGACCATATCACAGCCCTGTTCAAGTTAAACAGTGTAGTCATAAAATCGATACATTTTTTTCCCCTCATTTTTTCCCAAACTAGCAACAGCTTTTGTGGGGCCCCCACATAGTCAAGAATGATTAAGGGAGCCTCATGCATTTATGTCTACAGTCTGGGGAGTGGGGACCCCACATTTCTAGAAGATCCAAGTGTCTGAATGTTCTGTGACATATTTTATTCCTTACTTTTGGAATATAATTACTTGTTAGCTGCATTTTTGACTTATACCCAGAAGAATAATGCATGTGTCCTGGCATTATTGGGTGTGTACACCATAGCAATGCTAGTTTTGTACTTATTTCAGCAAATAGCAATACATTGTGCAACATTGGTACTGTCACATGAGAATAGTGACTGCTTTTTAGCAGTCGTTAAAGAGCAGCAGAGATAAAGTCACTTTTACATACCTCATTGAGGAGTGATGAATCACCGTCCCTGATTTCACAAACCTTCTCTAATTTTGCTCATAATTTTGCACTGTCCTTCATAAAACGTTTGATTTGCTGGTAAATCATGCAGGATTACAGTCAATGAATCCAGACAGAGTTTTATACTTTTTATTGTCCAAAAATGCATATTGATGCAAAATGTGTTGTTTCTGATTTTGAACTTTTCTTCTGCTGTTACTTTCGGCATTGTGCTGAATTCTTCAGCAAAGAAGTTGAGAGTAGTATCTGGTGTTCTGCCAGTATTTATAAAACTCTCTGAATGAGAAAACCTTCCCTGTAGATCAGAAGCATTGACTCTTCTTAAAATGCAGGATTTGCACTGAGATCAGTCACTCTGGGGTGCTGAGCTGTCTAGTGATTAGCTGCTCATCAGCTGTATCCTAATTAGGTCATATCACATCCCTGTTTAGGTTAAAGAGTGGAATCAGGAAATTAATATCATTTTTCTCCTTCTCATTTTCCCCCAACCAGTTCCAGCAGCTTTTGTGGGTCCCCCAGACAGTTAGAGATGATGGGGGGGGGGGGGTCCTTGCAGCCACAAGTATTGCAGGTACCTTAAGCTGGTTATGTTAGTTTTAGTGTAGAGAAAGACCACCAGCATGGTTTAACTAAGCCAGGGACACTATGTCAGTGGTAAAATATTTAATGGAGTTGTGAAGCCTGTTACTTGGTAAAACACTGTTCCTATAAACAGAGATATCTTTGAATTTTAAAGGAGGTATTAATAAGAGTTATTACCCACCTGGTTTAGTATACAAGATTGTTGTACTAGCTTTTAGTGGTTTGGCAGACGTGGCAAAATATTTAGATAACATAACTTGCTGTGGTTGGGGGCCCCCAGGAACAGGGGGGCCCAGCGACCACAGGGCTCGCTGGTGCCTAAAGCTGGCTGTGTCAAATTCTGTATTTACAGGATTCAGGATGCAGCTGCCACTTAAAAAGCTTTTCATATACAGTATGCAGTCTTTTCAGGAATAAATCACTCTAGCAGTGACTGTGAGCTTTGTAAAGGGTTTCAGCAAGCAGTTTAAATCAGAATGCCGAAGGCTGTAAAATCTTGTTTATTTAAAAAGAGAATTAGAACTATGCCAAACAGAAGATGAGAGAAAGAATAAAGAAAACTCCATTTGTCTGATTGCCTCAAGTAGATAAAAAGACAAAAAAAAACAGCTAATGAGCGTGGCTAGCTAAATGTGCTTTTATTCTGAAATTTGGTGAGTGATGCAAAGTGCTTTTATTATTGTGACCGATTTCCATAGCCAGAAAAGAACTCTTGTTGGAACTTATGGAACTAATGGCAGTCTCACCAACAAAATATCTCACTGTAAAAAAAAGAATAATCTCTGGTATTGCCCATACCTGAACAGATTAGCAGAAACTATTTCAAAATTTATTAAATGAAAGGTTCATGGTGACATTTTCCTCTTTTTCTGTATCACCAGTAAGTGGCTCATCCTAAGGCATCATAAACTCTTGAAATACCTGTCCTTATTGCAAAAGGAAACTACATTAAAATAGAGGATTCTAAGGAGAAAGATAAGGGGTATTACTACATGCTGGTGTTTTCCTCTCACTTCTTATTGTACTACAGATAAGTATACTTTGCCTATTTATTCTGTTTCCCCTTTTATTATTAAACAACCTTTATTAAATTGTCACTTAAACCAGAGGTACACATATAACATACATATATATATGTACATATATATATATATATATATATATATATATATATATATATGTGTGTGTGTGTGTGTGCGCACACATAGATCCATACACGCACACACACACACTACGGTTGCCACCCCTCCGTTTTTTTCCGGATTATCCAGTAATCAAACTGATTCTCCGGTAGTCCGGAAAACACTGTACAAACTCCGGTATTCTGTTTCAAAAAAGTTAACAGACTATCGGAGTTTGTAAATCGGCTGATTTACTATGCTTTTTTGTAAAAAGGCATAGTAAATCAGCCGAAACAGAAAAAGAAGGCATTCCCCACCAAGTGATGTCACCATAACATCACAATATGGGCGGGAGAATGGGTGGGGAGGGCAGGGTTACTGGTGATGCGAGGGGTGTGGCTTTACTCCAGTTTTAGCCACAACGAAAGATGGCAACCCTAACACACACACACACACATACACACATATATATATATGTATATATATATATATATATATATATATATCTATACACACACATATATATATATATACATACATATACACACACACAGACAAAACACACACACACACTATATATATATATATATATATATATATATATATATATATATATATATGTATATATGTATATATATATGTATGTATATATATGTAGACATAGCCAATGGGTAGTATGCTAGCCTTTGTTGCAGAAAGCTGTGCATTCTATTCCCAAACCTGTAGATCGAGCCCTGATAATGCAGTGCAGTGAGGGGGGGGGGTGCACTCCTAAATGTGTCATGAGATGTTAATCTGAGGTCCCATCTGCTTGAGTTGGTGGTATCTCATGTGGATATAAAAGAACAGAGGAAGTTTCCTGATGCCCTGGCCGAATTTCCCATAGTACTGGCTTGGATCTCCCATGAAAAGCGACTGTTAGCCCAGTGGTCCTAGCACAGTCCACCAAGGATAAATAAAGGATAAATAAAATAAAATTAATAGAAAAGAAAACCAATCATATTAGCATTTTGTATATTCATGCATTATTCACTGCATAAGTTTTCTTTTTTTGTAACACTTATTCACTTCAGCATTTCATAAAATGCTCAGTTTCTGTCCCCCTTAAACCTCATTGTTCTCACAAATTATATTTATTTCTATGTAATTTATTTCTTTCCTTTTTTAAGTGGGTGATGCAACGTGCTTTTATTATTGTGACCAATTTCCATACCCAGAAAAGAACTCTTGTTGGAACTTATGGAACTAATGGCATTCTCTCTCTTTCTCTCTCTTCCCATTATTCACTGCATATGTGTTCTTTTTTCTAACAGTTATTCATTCCTTCTTCTTCTTCTTCTTCTTTCGGCTTTTCCCGGTTAGGGGTCACCACAGCGGATCACCTGTCCACTCATGATTAGCAGTGGAGTTTTTACGGTGTCAAGTTGCCAGCCAGGCGTCCAACCTTCCACAGAAGGCACACACACTCAGGCACACCTAGGGCCAATTTAGAGTGTCCAATCCACCTACAGCATGTCTTTGGGATGTGGGAGGAAACCAGAGCACCCGGTGGAAACCCACGTGACCACAAGGAGGACATGCAGACTCCACACAGAAGGCACCCCAGCCGAGGATCGAACTGGAGATCCCCTTGGCTGTGAGGTGACAATGCTAACCGCTGCACCACTGCGGCCGCCCCAACAGTTATTCTCTCCAACCTTTCATAAAATGCTCAGTTTCTGCCCATCTTAAATCTCATTGTTCTCACAAATTATATTTATTTCTATGTAATTTCTTTCTTTCCTTTTTAAATCCTCTTTTTCTTTTACCTCATTTACAATATTCAGAACCTAGATTTTAGTTTCCATTTTCTAGTAATTGCTTTGTTGGCAGTCATTAACATTAAACGGTTTTACAGCTTATAGGCAATTCAGATCCTATGTCACAGTGCAAAAGAATAATTTCCTTTGTTACAGCCATTTGTTCCATCAACATTTCTGACAAGAGTACAAAGTAGGAAATTTTTAAACTCTGTCAACTCGTTAGACGTTCAAAAAACATGTTTCCAGTTAGCTATCTCCTTTCCATTAGATATCCAGCATTTGCTATCTACCTAATGGAAAACTCTCTGAAGTCTGCTTGGGGAATAAAACTACCTATGCAAATACTTTCAAGGAAGAAACCTTAACCTTCTGGCTTACGTGAGAGCTGTAAAGATATCTTTTTACTGTTCCTTTCTAATTCTCTTTGCATTCTGTCTGTCTCTTCCCATCTGTTCTAACCTCTTGTGACTGATTCTTATAGCTGTCATGCAGCATTTTACATGCTCTTCTAGTTATCCCTTTTATAACAGCAGCACCTGTTATCGACTTGACTAAAAACTCTACCAAAGCTGGTCTTTCACTTAGCAGTCCCTTGGCTTTTGCTTTTTGTCTGTACTCTGATATCAATCTGTTGTAGGGAAGGCAGCATCTAACCTGCAGACCAAACTTCTACATGGCCTCAGCTTATTGTATTACCTTTCCTTCTCTAATTATTTGCTCCCAATAACATGGTTCCTTTGCAAATTTCCTCCATGACATTCCAGTTCCCTCTTGATATTTTTTTACCCCTACCTGTAGTTATCCTTTTGGAAAAATGTCCTTTCTCCATTCCCGTGTTAGCTTAGTTCTTAGAATACTTTTTGCAACTTTTTGAATATAATATTCTATATGGTTGTTGTTCTTTTCCTTAAGGATCTACATCCAAATTCTTGTCCTCTGCTTATTTCCTGAATTGCCCCCTGTTACATCACCATCCCTTTCCATTTTGGCTTGTAACTTTCTACTTGAGTTGTATATATCAGCATTAACTTCTTAGCTCTAAAGTATCCATTCAAATTAGATAGTTCTAAAAGACCTTTTTCTTTGGGGATGGTCCGGTTTATCCCACTTGTCTCGTCCTTTTTATGTCCCAGATAAATCCATTTAACTATTTCTTAATTATTGTTCAGTTTCTCATGTGGTTGATAAAAATATGCTTGTTCTGTATATAAAACTAAAGGGACTAATAACATTTTCATTGCTTTTATCTTACTGTCGATATCCGTAATTAAGAGCTTTAATTTCCTCACTTTTTGTATTATTTTTTTTTACTTAGTTTTTTCCAACATATCTTTAGCTGTCATAACAGAATAATTTTGAGCCATACACATAAATAATTCGTCTTATCCGTGTCCCCATAAATATGGGTATTGCTGAACCAGTTCATGGTTGGGTACATAGTTTACCAATATAGCCTTTGTTTTATCTTCATTAATTTTATATCCTAAAAATATTTTGAAACTGTCTTTAAATATTCCACAATACCAAAATGTCCTTTTCTGGATTTATCAGATACAATGTATTATAATCTGCAAGTCTAACTTTTCTTGACTACCATACCAGATATATCCTTGAATTTGTGAGTCCCTTATTTTCTTTGCCAATGGCTCTAAGTATAAAGCAAGTAACAAAGGGGATGGTAGAAACACCTGCTGGGTTCATCCGTTCAAACACAGCTTGTTAGAGAGGAACCCTTCTACCTTAATTTTTTGCTTCTGATCCTTCATATGCACTTCTAATTAAGCAGATCAGGGAGTGCAAATGCTTCCATTGCCTTACACATAAAATCCCAGCTGACTGTTATCAAATACTTTCTCTGAATCAAGACCAACTAACAGTAGTGGTATTTTGTTCATTCTGCTCCCCTCTGGATCAGCATTGATGTTCATCATTACCACTGCCTCACTGGCATTTTGGGTTGTCTGACAATGTAACCCAGTACTGGCCAGATTTCAAAAGCTCAGACTCTTCTCCCTCTCTTTTTCTGTGACAGCTGATTGGCTGAGCATCTCCTGAGAGGATAGCCAGTGGCGGGTGTCACAGGAAGTGAGTGTTCACTCTTTTTCTGCCATCGAAAGAAGAAGGTTTTCAGAGGATCCACTGCTGATTTCTTTGGTTTACTGCTCAGATAAGCCCCATTTGAAACCCCCTTCCTCTCACTTTATTATTAGTTTTATTATTCTCTTTCAGTTTTAATGTTTATTTTAATATATGTAATTATTATGGCTTACTGCTCAGATGAGCCCCATTTGAAGCTGCCTTCCTCTCTATTAGAGTTCACAGCAGCTGCTGTGGCCTCCTCTCCCTCCTCTCTTCCTCTGGCTTCTCCTCCCTCTCAGGCTGGGACTCAACCTCCTGTACCAAAGCCTGTGGTTGTCAGACATGGATCTGGATAAGATGATGAGGTGTTTTATCTGTGCACAGATCCAGATGGGGGTCTAGCCAGCCCCCCTCCCTCAGGAGGGGGGAGCTCGCTTCCTTTTTTTCAACCAGTGTGTCCTTCTCCGATCCGACCTTCGGGTTCAGAGTACTCGGATCTGAGGTTGGCTTTGGTCAGGGGGTTGGCGCCAACGGTACCTGCTTCCTCAGCACCGACAGCTGCCTGGAGCATTTTGGATCCGACCAGCTCTGAACCGAGCCACTCTCTGAGCCAGAGCTTGGGTGTCGGATCTGAGGGAGTAGAGCCTTTTTCATTGGCTCAGACTTTGTCGGGCCAGGTTCCCTCCCTCGGAGCTCCGTCCACCTCGGGCCCGGCTCTGATTCTCTTGTCGTACCCGGGGATACCAGCCTCCTTATTGGCTTCTCAGGAGGTTTGCGCTTCTTCAGCGTTCAACGTGGTAGAAAGGGTTCTGTCCCTCAGATCAAGACCCATGACCATCTCCTCAGACTCCTCCCAGAACCCCTCAGCTCTGTCTACAGTCCCCATCATTTTACCTGAGGGACAGCCCATGCTCGAAGAGCCCCAGACAATTCCCTCCAAGGAAAAAGTGGCTTGTGAGCTCCCCCCGGAGAGCCCCACTAGAGAGGTGCATCGCAAGCATACATGCAAGTGGAGGCACTTGGATTCCCCTTAGTCCCTCACCGAGGACACGGACTTAGATGATGGAGAGGGTTTCCCTAGGTCATCTCCCAAGGATGTCTCCTTTGGAGACATCATGGAGATCCTGCGCCAGCTGGGAGGTTGGTCTGCCACCAAACCTTCTTCTGATGAGTCTGTGTTCCTGGAAGCTTTCGGCATGGGCCCAGCTACTTCCTGGGTGTCCCCTCCCATGGATCCATTGGTGGATCTGGTCACCTCATGGGCATGGAAGGAACCGGACACCATGGAGCCTATCCCAAAGAGACCTGTCAAGATCCTGAGCCCCCCCATAGATAGACCAGCTTGGAATAAGGGCTCCCCGTAGACACCATGGTGGTAGCAGCAGACACTAAGAAGGAACTTGCTCAGGAGAGTTCCTGGGTCCACTTTCCTAACCGAGAGTCACGGATGATTGACCGCCTAGGGAAGCGGGTGTACACGTCAGCTACCTTTTCAAATAGGGCATTGAACTACTTGGCCCATGTCACCAGACTCCAATGCGACCTGGTAAAGGAGCTGGAGGAGTTTCCCCACAAGTTCATGTCGTAGGAGGACAAGGCTTCTTTCTCCACGAGGATGACCATTTTGAAGGCAGTATCTAACACGTCCATGCGACTCCTCTCCCATGCTACTGAAGGAGTGGCTAGGGTGGCTGGGTCCAACGTGTCCGTGAAGGGCAATACCTGGCTCAGGTTATGTCAGTTTTCCGAATTCTTCAAGGCGTCTTTTGCCAATGCCCCTTATGACGGCTCTACACTCTTTGGTAAGACCATCAAGGAGACATTAGTCCAGAGTGAGAAGGACAGGAAGATACTGTCTGCCATCGGGATCCGCTTCTCTAACCCTCAAAGGTCTTTTTCCCGGAACCAGAGAGGGCAAAAGAAGATGTGGTTTCGGAAGTCATAGTATTCCTGGGACCCTCAGGGCTATTCTTCCTCCAGAGGCAGAGGGGGACAGAATGGATGCCGGCCCAGGGGCAGACGGGGTCCATGGAACTTTGTGTCTCGAGAACCTTTCTCGGACAGACCCGGGCAGCAACCCTGAGGGGTTGCCTGACTGCTCTACTCTGGAGGCAGTTGGGGGAGGATTGTCCTTGCACCCAGCAGCATGGGAGTCCATAACAACGGACTGCTGGGTGCTCCAAATCATATCCAGAGGATACTCTATCCCCTTTGTGGGTTACCTAAAATCTCCCAGACATCTCCTGGACGTACTACCCACGCAAAGGGAGGCAGCAGCACAAGAAATTTCTAAGCTGCTAGAAAAATGAGCCATCGAAACCATCCCCCCAGATCAGTCTGGATTGGGCATCTACTCCAGGTTCTTTTTGATGCCAAAAAAAAATGGGGGACTTAAGGCCCATTCTGGACCTCTCTACCCTGAACCTGTCAGTTGCCAAAGAGAAATTCTGGATGGTCACATTACAGTCCATCATGCCGTATCTGCAAGAGAGCGACTGGATGTGCCCGTTAGATCTCCAGGATGCTTACTGTCACATAAAAATGCACAGAAGCTCCAGGAGGTTCCTCCGCTTCTGTCTAGGAGTCAAGCACTATCAAGTTCGAGCCCTACCCTTTGGTCTCACCACAGACCCCAGGGTGTTTATCAAAGTGATGGTGGTGGTTGCGGCTCACCTGAGGCTTTAGGGGATTCAGGTCTATCCGTACCTGGCCGATTGGCTCCTCACTGCTCCCACCAGGTGTCTATTTTCCCAAACCATGGATTATTTTCTGACCCTTGCCCTGTATTTCAGGATCACAATCAACGCATCCAAATCTCTCTTAGATCCTTTGCAGGTGATAGACTACATTGGTGCCAGGATAGATACTCTTCAGTGCAAAATATTCCTGATCTCGGAGAGAGTTCAAAACCTGAGAATGCATGTCTCCCTGATCTAATGTTCTCATCTTCCAATGGCAGAATTGTTGTTGATGGCTCTAGGCTTGATGATGGTGACCATAACTCTTCTCCCGTGTGCTCGGTTACACATGAGAATTCTACAGTAGACTCTAGATGTACATTGGTCCCTGCTGGAACTGCCATTGACATATCCAGTTCAACTCAGTCGAGCCTGTCGGTCGTCCCTCATGTGGTGGATGAGCTCTCCGGACATTTTGGAGGGATGAACCTTTGTTCTAGCCCCAGCCCAAACCACAGTGACCACAGATGCCTCGCAACTCTGGTGGGGGGCATTGTTCAGGCAGGACAGTCCAAGACCTGTGATCCCCCATGGAGACCAGCTTGCATATAAATATCCTAGAGATGAGGGTGGTCCTTCTAGTGTTGCAGGCCCTTCATGCCTTTCTTCCTCTGGGGACGATTGCTATTCAGTCAGACAACATGTCAGTGGTGTTTTATATCAACAAACAGGGAGGGACCAGGTCTTACCCCCCCCCTTTGTCACGAGGCCATGAGAGTGTGGAAATGGATGATCTCCACCAGTCACTTTCTCATCGCAATGCACATTCCGGGATGGTCCAACATCCTAGCGGACAGGCTAAGTCAGACCATTCTGATGCCTTACAAGTGGTCTCTGAATCTGTCAGTAGCGGAGCAGATCTTCAGCGAGTGGGGTCAGACTTGCTGTGATCTCTTCGCATCTCCTTCCAACGCGAAGTGCAGCAAGTTTTTTGCTCTGAACACCCTGCCGGGGGAGTCCCCCAGAGATGCTCTAGTTCATGCTTGGCCTCCCGGTCTTCTGTCTGCTTACCCACCAGTATCTCTCATTCTGAGGTTTTTACAGAAAGCTTGTCGACTGGGGAGCAAAGTGATCCTCATTGCCCCATTCTGGCTTTGCCAAGTAGGGTTTCCCTTCCTTTGGTCTCACCTTCTGGCTCCACCTTGGATTCTATTTATTTATTTTATTTATTTATTTTTATTTTATTTTACATTTGTTGACCGGGCTAGTCTAGCTGGATATATGTCCATTGTCAGTAGAGGCCCGGGGAGAAAAATAGAACATAGAAAACTAACAGATATAGTACATTACGTTAATTACAAGAATATTATATAAGATGATTACATGTATTACAAGAAAACAACATAATAAAATAATATATTGATTATATGTGTGTTATCAAAAGTAACATATATACAAAACATTTTTTTTTTTTTTTTTTTTTTTTTAAGTTAGAGAAAGAATTGAAAGGGTACAGAGGTAAGAAAAAGAAAACAAAGAAGTAAAAAGAGAAAGAGAATTATAAGAAAGGGGGTAGGATTGTAAGAATGAGGTGAAGGGTAGTAGACAGTAAGATGGCCAAGTAAGTAGTTCCTGGTAAAGGTAGTGGTCTTAAGAAAGGTAGTGGTGGATAAAGTAACAGAAGGTGGATTAAAAAAAGAGAGAGAGATGCAGAAAAAAAGAGATGATGCAAGACTAGAGAGAGAGGAGAGGGAAGTTATGAGTTAGTACAGGATGGTGATTTGAGTTTTTTAATATGATTGTTTTAAGTTTCTAAATAGTGAAGTTGAAGAAAGAGATGTAAGTTCAAACTGAAGTTATGTTGGTAAGTTCACTGTTGTGGTGTTGAGATCCATATAGAGATGTGTAATTTGTTTTTTGAGAGTAGAGTATTGTTTTTAGAGGACAGATTAGACTTTGAATTTTTTTTTTGATGATTTAGACTTTTTTTGGATTGTATAGGATTGGATGATACAGGGTTATGTGGGTGATACCCAGCAGAAGAACAGGTGAAGGGAACTCAAGTTCTTGGCCTTTTTTGAGTTCAGATTTTGGCAGTGTTGGATTAGAGCAGGAGAGCCTGTAGCAATCTGGCAATTGTGTTGTTGGGCATTGACAGCTTGTTGAGATTGAAGGGATGTTAGATAGTGGAATATAGGAGATGTTGAAATGAGAGTAATGGGAGGAGAAGTGTGTAATTGAGAAGTAGTGTTCTGTTAAGTGTTTAATAGTTAGTTTTCTGTTATAGAATTTTATTTTGTGGGGGCAGTTTTAGTAAAGTTTGAGTTGAGTTTAATTGTTAAGGTAATTGTATTGTGTCAGTACATAGTGATTTTGTAAAGTGAAGAATGATAGTGGAGTATTATGTTTGATTTTTTAGTGAAAGAAAAGATTTGAAGGTTTTAAGATTTGGGGTTAAGTAAGTTCAGATTTTTAGGAACCAAGAGTTTTCTGATCAAAGAGTAGCTGGAGGGGTATAAGAGAACAGATAAGGATTGAGCAAGTGGTGCATGGGAGAGTCAGTGAGAATGAATTCAAGGTCATCAGATAGAGAGGCAGTTCAGTTATAGAATGAATTAAGACAGAGGAAAGATTGTGGAAGGAGGATATGTAGAGAATTGAGAAGGAGCATTGATAGAGAAGAGTTTCCAGGTACTGCAGAAGACAGGCAAAAAGGGACCAGAATAAGAGTAACTTAAGTATTGTGTTAGAGTAACTGTATTATAGATATGAAAAGTGCCTTGACTCGAAAGTGAGATATGCTCCGACAAAGTATTATGGTTAATGGTATTGGTTAATATTATGGTTATGAGTATGGGCTAATATGGTCAGAATAAGTGGGGGAAGCAGGTGGTAAAGTAAGTGGATTGTTATTATTATAGAGAGGTGATGGAGGAGCAGGTTGGAGGATGGTAGGTGATTGCAAGATGGTGCTTTTTGAGTGGATGGTCTATATAAAAGAGTTAGATGGTCTAGCAGTTGATGGATTAGAATGAGAGTAGCAGTTTTGGCTGTTAGATGAGTTAGTCAGATTTTAGATGATTGGTTAGATAGAGTGCTTTAGTGATGGTTCTATTAATTAGGATAGAGATAGTTAATATGGTTGGGAATGGGTAGAATGGTGGTAGATGGTTTAATCTTGGGGTAGTAGGCAGAAGCTTTTTAGTTGTTTGCTTTTAAGGAAAGAGGCAGGGTGGGATTAGGCTGGTAGGGTAAAGATGGAGCATGCTTTTGGGAGAGAGAGATGAAGGAGGGGGGTAGTTAGGGTAGGAGGCAGGTTGGAGGTGGGGAGGGAAAGTTTTGATAGATTGGAATATAAGAAGAGAAGAAGGAGAGAGAGAATGTGAGCAAGTAGCTTCTTGAAGGATGAATTGTGAATATTTGTTTTATTTTTTGGGCTGGATTATTGATTCCTTTATTGTATTTTTTTTTTGTTTAATTTTAGGTATAGTTTAGAGAAGTGATTTATTTGTTTAATTTGAAAGTTTTTTGTGAGATTTTTTGGTGTTTTTTTGATTTTTGATTTGATGTTTTAGTTGTTTTTTTTAGTTGTTTTTATTTTGGTTTTTCTTGTTAGGTTTTTTTTAGGTTTCAGTGTGCCCTTCTCAACAGAAGGGTTTAGAAACTTTGAGATCTTGTGGTTGACTGCTTTTGTGCCACTTCCTCATCTTTAAGGATTCTTTTTAGGGAGTGCAGTTTCATTTTGGAAGTTTTCTAATGGTTAAAGTGGTTAAATGTTCTACTGTGAGTAAATTGTTGGAAACTAAGAATATTGGGCATAGTCGAATTATGTGTGTTAGTGGTTGATCTTAATTCCATGTATGTAGGATACCCGTTAAATATGATGCCTGACTGTGTTATATGTGAATCCAGTTGTCAAAAGATTTATCTATAGATCGGATTATGTGAATTATAGGTAGGTGATCTTCTATGAAAGCTTTATAGGAGATATATGGTTAGATGAGTTAATAGAAGAACAGGTATTATTAGGATGAGACAAATTCTTTTATAAGAGGGTTGGTGTTAGTGGATTAGAAGTTACCATTATATTTATTAGAAAGGCGGAGTTGGAGGCAGACTGTAATGTATATATGAGGGGTAATGGTTGATATATGGTTTAATGATAAGCTTAGTAATAAGGTATTCCAGGGGCGTTATAAGATGCTTAGGAGTGAGATATGTGGTAACTTGGAGGTGAAGAGGTAGTCCTGATACTCAAGGACTAACTTGAGTACCTGGTGTCAATATATCTGAATGCACCCAGGAGGGGTGATTTCATAGTCTGGGGTTTTGTGGTTATAGCCAAGTGGGAAAGCTTCAGAGGGGGAGGGGTGTATATATAGTTCCCCCCATGAGGTGAGGAGGTACTTAGTTATCTGTTCTCTTGAGACATTAGGGGTGAGGAGAGGCAGGGAGGGTGGAGGTTTTTTAGAGTAGATAGGGAGGAGGTTGTGGATCATTCTGATATTCACAGCAGTAAGATGATAGAAGGGTGGGTTATTTTGTTAGAGAGAGTGTATGGGGATGAGATGTGAAGCAAAGAGGAGGTGAAGGGTGGGTAGTTAAGATATGGTGCTAATGAGAGAAGCTTGTGGTAGTTTATGACTAATATGAGAGTGGTAATTTGTTTTGGGAATTTGTGTATGTGTAGTTTGAGGGTAATGTTGTAGTTTGTAGTTTGTGGGATAGGTTATAGAGTTTAGATATAATGTGTTTTTGAAATTAGATAGGATAAGAATATTATAGGTGAAGAGGTTATAAGGAAGAAAAGGAAAGGCAGAGTTGATAAAGGAATGAGTTTACAGAGTTGATAGTATCATGAAGATAGTGGTGAGGAATAAAATAGAGAGTGGAAAGGCAGAAAGAGCAAGATATAGGATGAGGAAAGTTAGGTTGATAGGAGTAAAGGGTGAAGTGATAGTAGGATAGGAGGTTTAGTGAGTTATAAAAGAAGATAAGAGAGTAGAGGTTGGAGAAGGGGGGGAGGAAGAGGGTAAAGGCAAGAGGAGCTAGGCAGCAGGAGGTATGGGAGCGGATAGAGGTGGGTTAAATAAGATGGAATAGGCTGGAAGGAGTTGGGAAATATGAAACTGGTGGAGGATTAAGTAGGAGGGTATAGAGGGTGGTATGATTGGTGGGAATGTGAGGAGGAGTGTAACAGAGAATGAAGCTAAGTGAATTATGGTGAGACTAGAGGCTGAAGTGAGGCTAAGAAAGAAGTGAGGGTAGGTGGAGGCAGACAAAAGAAGTAAGGAGATCCCATTCCGGATTTAATTTCACACCCTTCGAGGATGCCTCATCTGAGTCTGGACAGCCTGAAGCTCACAGCTTGGCTGCTCCAGTTCCTGTCATTGCTAGGACTCCCAGACTATGCTCCTCAAGTTAAATCTATTTTGGTAGCTGCTCATAAGTCTTCGACCAGGAAGGTTTATCGCAGCAAGTGGAAACATTTTTCCTTCTGGGCCTCTCAAAGAAGTTTAGACCCTTTCACGGCTCCTATTTCTGCCATTCTTGATTTTCTAACTGATATTTTTCAACACGGAGCTAGTTCTTCTACTGTCAAAGTTCTGTTGGCTGACATTTCTCATTTTCATGTAGGCGAGAATTCTGCCTCTTTAGCCTCTTCCAGACTGTGTAATGCCTTTATCGAAGGCACCTTTTTGTCGGCCCCCCCCCCCGGTCAAAGATCCTGTTCCATGGTGGGACCTTAGTATGGTTCTTCAAGCTGTGGTCACTCCGCATTTCGAGCCTGCCGTAACTGCATATCTGAAATTTTTATCTTGAAAAACAGCTTTTCTGGTGGCTATTATCTCTGCAAAAAGGGTTTCAGAATTACAGGCCTTGTCCATCAAAAGTCCTTACATGATTTTTCACAAAGATAGAGTTTCCCTTAGAACCAATCCATCCTTTCTTCCTAAGGTAGCATAATCAGCCAGTATCAATCAGATCATCAATTTGCCTGTGATTTTTCCTAATTTTACTAACAAGATGGAATACAAACTCCACATGTTGGATGTTCATAGACAGTTACGATTTTGCCTACACAGGACAAAAAAATTTCCGTAAATCTGATCAATTGTTTGTATCCTTCTGTAAACCCTTTTTGGGGAAACCTGTCTCCAAGGTCACTATAGCTAGATGGATTTCTTCATGCATCCTGCGGGTTTATAAGGACAGAGACATGTCTCCTCCAGGTCAGGTGAAAGCTCATTCCACTAGATCCATGGGTACATCTGCAGCTTTTTGGTCTAGAGTGTCTTTGGATGATATTTGTTCTGCAGCTACTTGGTCCTCATCTCATACATTTATTTCTCATTACAAATTGGATTTGACTTCCAGAAGGAGAGCATCCTTTGGTTCCACGGTGCTCCGGAATATCCTTCCATGAGGGCCTCCCAGGAGTTTTTAGTAGCTGGGGACTCTGTCCCACAGGTTGAAGACCAAATGAAGTAAACTACTTCAGATAAAGAAGTTATGTACTCACCATAATGTTCCATCTGAGTAGTTGTACTTCATTTGTCTTCAACCATCCCTCCCTCCTTCCCCTGGACCTTGGCGCATGATCAGCCTACGGGCTGCAGTATAGGTCACAAGTAAATATTTCAGGTCGGGTTCACAGTATAAGTTCAGCAAACTCGATCTGGGTATGGAAGGCAGTGGAGGTGTATTATGGGTAATGGGAGGAGTTTGGAGCTCAGAGCTGATGCTAGTAAAAGTTGTCGGCTGGGATCCGATACAGATCCGTAACCCACAAGTTGAATACAAATGAACTATAACTACTCGGATGGAATGTTATGGTGAGTACATAACTTCTTTTTTTTTAAATATTGCTCTTATAAACTTAGAAAGTTGCTGGAATAAAAGGTCTTGTGTTACCATGCATTTTCTGAAGGATGTGAACTCTGAAATTCAAATGCCTGTCATTATTAGCAAATTCAGTCCTCTCTGATTTGTCACAAAAACATAGAAAATCGCACATTTTATGAGGAACAGACCAAAAATATGAGGCAAAATTCTGGATGTTCTGTAAAAATCTGGACATTTCAGCGGTATGCTGCTGGTACTGGGATTTGTGAAACAGGAACTGCAGTGGTGGTGGAATGAATTGTGTCTGAATCCACGACTCTTTTTATCTCTTCAGACCAATGTCCAATTTGTCTAGACATGCTCTACCGATTTTGCATGGGGAGCAGTGTCAATGGGAGTTCCAGTGCAAGGCTTGTGGGGTCCTCGGGACACACCAAAGCACATAAATGTAAAAGTGATATTGGCAGTGAGTCATGCCTTGAAAGTTCTTCACCACGTATGGACTCTGACTCATCTTCTAGTGGCCACAGACAGCACTATTGTGATGTAGTAGCTGAAAAACCAAGGGAGTACAAGGTCTGTTTGCCCGTTGGCAGAGATATCCTGGGAGCTGTCTCTACTGCATTCTTGGACTCTCCTAGCCTCATACATTCCATCAGAGTAAAACACATTGGCAGGCAATCTAAGAAGATCCTTGACAGACAGTCACTAGTGGAAACTCCATGTAGAAGACCCTCACAAGTGGAAGCTCCATATAGAGGTCTTCCGTGACTTGATTCAGATGTGTGGAACACCATAAATAGATCCATTTATCTCCTTTCAAAACAGACAACTGAAACATTTTGTTCAAGACATCCTAACAGCCATGCTTAAAAGACAGAAGTTCTGCCGTTCCTATGATTGGGAATGTTACTGTATGTGTTCCACCTTTTTCATGGATTCCCAATGTATTTCTAAAGATTAAAAAATAATTACCACAAATCAATGTGGTAACCTCCTTTTTGCCCAGGCAAATTTGGTTCTTCCTTTTAATAGACTTGTCCAAGGGCATTTACCACAAGCTGTCACAGACTGGATCTGCTCACACTTCATCAGGGGCAAGTGGTACACTCCATGTTAGAGCAATTGCAATAATTATTTGATTTTGATACCTTTTAAGCCTCTATTACACGAGGATGTGCTGCAGGTATTTAAGCAGGCAAGAAAACCTGCAACTAGACAAATCTTATGATTTACAAATGGAAGAGGTTTATTAGGTGGCTCCTAGCCAACAACAGGGGTCTTGAAAAGATTTTGACCCCTCTGGTTTTGAAATATTTGTGTGAGCTACTTAACAGATGTTTCTTATATGCTTCTATCAAAGTGCATCTTGCAGCCAGCACAGCTTGTGTGCCCATACATCCCCCTCTTGCATTTTGTTTTGTGGTTAAACCGCCGATGAATGGAGTGTTGCACATGAGACCCATGGAAAGCAAATTCTTCCTCTCTGGGATCTCAGCTTTGTTTTGAAAAATTGACCTTCCCTCGTTTTGAACCTGCATTTCAGACTGATTTATGGTTCATTACTTAGAAGATTATTTTACTTACTAATCGGACATCTGTAAGAAGAGTCTTTGAGCTGCGAGCTCTCAGGATGGCCTACCCAATCTGGTTTTTCACAGGGGCAGGGTTGTGTTACATACTGAGCCATCATTCATTTGTAAAGCTGTTTTTGAATTTACCTTGATTCAAGCCATCAATCTGCCATTGTTCTATCCTGATGCAAAAATCAAGGGAGAAAAGATTGTAGATAATTTGGATGTGTATATGCATATCACATACTACATTGACAGAGCAATACCTTTAGGAATGCTGAACAGCTGTTTATCTCCTATCAACCAGTCTCTAGGCTAACTGTCACACAGTGGCTGTTCTCTGCTGTTTTCTGTTACTCATATCATGGTAAATGTCTTCCAGGCAAGATTAAGGCTCACTCAACTAAGGCCTTATAATTTTTCGATGGCATATTTGAAAGGGGTGGTCTCATTCTAGTGGCAGCAACCTGGTCCTATTTTCATACCTTCACAAAGCAAAACAAAAAGGATTCCTTTTCAAGGTCCATAGCAGGCTTTGCTAGGATCATTGTGGGTTCTGTCACTTAGCCAGTTTGCTACCCATCTTGTGACGTATGGGTTTACATCCACAGGAGCTCCTGGATTCTTACCCTTCCACCTCCCAAGTAGACTAAGCTCACAAAATACCACTGAGACAGTGGGAATGATGAACATAGTACAGTTGCATAAATCCTACTTACCTGTATCAGTAGATGTTTAAATTCCTCACTCCATTAGTGGCAGCACCTACCTGCCATCCCCCAGGTTGTGCATAATTGAGGTGGTTTTCAACCTTTTTGATATTGTTGTTGTTAGATTTGTTTTTATATAGTATTGTGATTGGCAGCAAATTACTTTTGGTAGATAATTTTGGCTTCAGGGACTTTCCTACCCTTTTCTTCGAAAGTTACAAAGCCCGAACATTCACTTCCTGTTGCAGCTGTAGGCTTCACTCTTAGGATCTGCTCAATCAGCTGACACAGGAAGAAAGAGGAACTAGAGTCTGAACTTTTGAAAACTGGCCAGTACTGGGTTATCTTGGGAGACAACACAAAAGGTCATTGAGGCAGTAAAGAATTCAAACATCTACTGTTACAGGTACTTAGGACTTCAAACTATACTTTCTGTTATTGTTGTCAAAGTTAGCCTCCATGTCACAAAACCACATTGATCCATATCTATCAATTTTGGCAACACCTTTGACATTCTGTTAGCTAGTACAGACATAAAGACTGTCTGAACATGGCTTAAAATTGGAAAGAGTCTTTATGAAGCTGTGTCTGAAAGTCCATAGTCTCCTTGGGTAATACAGTTACCACAGCTTTTTTCCAAGTTGCTGGTGCATCCCCCCCCTTTAAAATACTGGAAAACAAAGCCTTCTAGATGTTTATCACCATCTTTCTTCTTAGCTTTCAAACTTCAACAGGAATACCATCTATTTTTGGAGACTTTCTTGTTGGTTGATTATACAGCACATTTTACTTTATCTCATCCTGCCCTAGCCATTGTGTAAAGCCTCATCTTCTGTCTTCCATAAATATTTGCATTGTGCCGTTTCTTGGTTTACATATTCCTATGCTTTATGCAAACTTTCATATAATTTCCAAAATATCTCTAATACCTCTGTAGGATCTCTGGTTATTACTCTTGTCAGAATATTGGTTACAACCCTTTCTACTTTCTGCTGCATAATTTATTGTGCTAAGGTTTTTGTGCCCTGGGGTTGTTATTAAAACATATTTGATTAACAGCAACCTTGCTAAACTCATGCATATTTTCCAAATACTTATTTATTTTGCCTTTAGCTCTCTGTATTTGCTCCACTTCTTGTTCTCCCAGATTCCCCTTATTCTGCAATCATTAAACCTTTTTCAACCTCTCTAAATATTTCATATTACTTCTTTCATATCCCTGATGTTCATCGTGTTACCTTGCTGCAGTCATCACACTTGGGTTATCCTGTCCCGCAGTCGGCTGGAATTCCAAAGTCTTGGTCCAGCGTTGGTTGCTATCGCTTCTTCTCTGACGTCAGTGCGCCAGGGGTATATATAATGCATCCAACGCCATTTTCTTCAGTCTTTCTTGCTGCGCGGTGCCTGAAGCAGAAGCAGTTTGCAAGTGCCCTTCGGCCGACTCCTGAGATTTTCGAAGTCGAATTTCAGATCCGAAGTCTTCAATAAAGCTAAGTACCCCGTTGGGGAAACTTTTCTTGCCTCAGACCGATGTCAGAAAAAGTTAACAATTGTATTTCTTGTGGGAAGCAAATACCTCATAAGGATTTTCATTCTTACTGCATACCTTGCCTAGGCCCAGACCACGACGTCACTGGTTGTCGTTTTTGTGCTAGGTTTAATAAGCGTACTATAAAAAGACGCTTTGATTTCACACAACACTACTTTGGTAGAAAATTTAACTACACTATGCCATCGGAGCAACCGACTACCGGCATGCACAAAAAATGCAAGGATAAGGACAGGCAGCCTAGACCCAAGCCAGACTCCGAGGCCTCGGCTGGTCCGGTCTCCAGTTCACCGGTCTTCAGTGAGGCTCTGACGCAGCCCCTGACTACTGCAGATCTGGAACCCGAGACCGCTTTGGAGCTTTTGGCGGAGAGTACTAGGCCGACGCAGCCATTTTGTTTAGCCCCTACCAACGACACTGCTGAAAAAGATGTCGGTGCTGCAGAAACACCTTTGGTTTCTGAAGGTGTCTTCAGACCGATGACGCTCACCATAAAAACGTATCCTAAGACTAAGACTCCTATTAAACCTAAAAAGACTGCACTTCAGTCTCCAGTTCAAGGCCCCATGCCTAAGAAACAGATGCTCAAAATGGCTGAAGATTTGATCTCTTTAATCAGGGGTTCCCAACCCCCACCCGACAAAAGGCCTAGACAAGAGGAAGATTATGCCTCCTCTGAACAAGTGTCTATTTCCTCAGGCTCCTCTGAGGACCAAGATTACTCTTTCTCCCCTTATGAAGATTCTGATGCTGAGGATTCTATTCCCTCAGCTTCTCCTCCTGAAGACTACTCCTTTGGGGAAACTTTACACACTATGAGGGAACATTTTCACTGGGAAGGTCAGGACTACTCTGACTCAAAGAAAAGGCTCAGAGAGTTTCTTTTACTCCCCCAGCACAGACCACTTGCCATCCCCCCAGTTTTAGACATTGTGGATGATGTTTACTTAGAATCCAGTTTGAACCCAGATTCTCTGCCTCCTGCTCCAGCCAAACCTGACAGATACTATAGAGTGCCTGATTCCCACAAATTCCTTTATAAAAGCCCTGTTGCTGATCCAGAGACTATCTCCCAGGGTCCCAAAGGGGCTAAGGCTTCTATGGCAAAAAATCCTGTACCCTCTGAAAGGGACTCCAGAGCACTAGACAGGTGGGGAAAAAGGTTTACACCTCAGCCACTCTAGCTATGAGGGCACTAAATTGCCAATTTCACATGCTAAAATATCAGCAATTTCTAATGTCTCAGTTAAAACAAAAATGAGCACACTCCCTCAACAGTCTGAATTGAAAGAAATGCAGGATCTGTTGCATGCAACTGAACAGGTGGGCAAACATACTTTACAATGTGGGTTTGATTCTTTGGAGGCTTCCTGCAGAGCAGCTGTCACTGGGTCTGTTATGTAGGCATGCTTGGTTAAAGGAACAAACTCTGCCTGATCATGTTAAAGCAAAGCTTCTAGATGCTCCCTTACAGCAGGATGTTCTTTTTGGAGTTAAAGCAGAAGAAGTCTTAAAGAAAATGGAGGATAAGGCAAAATCTATGCAGACAGTCAAAGATTTTCTGCAGGTACAGCCCTCTCGCTTCAGCAGAAATTGGCCAACAAAAAATTGGTCCTTTCCAGCTACTGACAGACCACAGAGGGGTAAATACAGACGTCCAAGAGGCAGAGGACAACCACAAGCCCAGTACAAACCTCGACAATGGGGCACTGCAACACAGAAGGGAGGAGAAGACAGGTCCCAAACTACCAGAAGGCAAACTCAATGACTTGCACCTCATCTGGCTAAACAACACTCTCTTGACAGCCCCCTTTGGAGGAAAACTCACACATTTTTCAGACAACTGGCACATTGTCACAAAGGACAAATGGGTCCTAGACATAATTTCATGAGGATACAGATTCCATTTTCACACCTTGCCAATGAAAAGAGGAATGCCAAACCTGCCACAAAATCAATGGGCAGAGGCACAAAAACAAATGACAGCTCTCATGGACATGAGAGCCATTCAACTGGTACCTACTCGAGAGCAAGGCCAAGGATTTTACTCAAGACTCTTTCTAGTTCCCAGAAAGGACAATGCCTGGAGACCAATTCTGGACCTTTCAATTCTAAACACCTTCTTACAAGTACCCAAATTCAAGATGCTAACACTACAGCAGCTTCTTCCCATGTTGGGCAAGAAAGCATGGCTAGTAACGTTGGACCTCAAGGAGGCATACCTGCATGTCCCTATCAGACAAAGTTGCAGAAGATACCTCCGTTTCATTGCAGGTTCAACCCATTACCAATTCTCTGCACTGCCCTTTGGCTTATCTACTGCGCCCAGGGTCTTCACAAAATGCCTGGCACCAGTAATTGCATACTGCAGACAAAGAGGAATTCAAATATACCCATACCTGGACGACTGCCTCATCCAAGCAGAAAGCAAGGACATCCTCTTACAACATCTGGCTTTTGTAAAACATCTTCTAAGTTGCCTGGGGTACACTGTAAATGAAAAGAAATCAAAACTAGTACCCTCACAAAATATGACATTCCTGGGTGCCAGCTTGAATACAACGGCCCAGAAGGCTTATCTGATGCCAGACAAACAACTACAACTGACTCAATATTTCAAAACAATGGCAACAAAGACCCAACTACCTGCAAGAAAAATTCTGCAGGCCTTGGGCTTCATGGCATCTTGCATACTACTAATACCATTTGCAAAGCTGCATATGAGGAAATTACAGTGGTACCTAAAAAGCGTATGGTCTCAACACAGCCACAGCTTGGACACAATGATATCTCTCATTCCCTGCCTACAACAGGAGTTTCTATGGTGGTCACAGGCATGTCACCTCAACAAGGGTCAGCCTTTCACCTTGCCCCCAGCCAGGCAAACTATGACAACAGATGCATCTGACTACGCCTGGGGGGCACACATGGCAGGACAGTGTGTTCAAGGCGTATGGACTGCAGATCAAAGGAATCTGCACATCAATCAAAAAGAGATGCTAGCTGTACAGAATGCTCTGACAGCCTTCAAGAATCTATTACATCCAGGACAACTTACAATAAGGACGGACAACACCACAGTAATGTGGTACATAAACAAACAAGGGGGTACACACTCCTACCCTCTATGCAGGCAAGCAATGACCTTGTGGAACACAGCTCTGGCTTACCAAGTTCAGTTACAAGCTCAATTCCTGCCAGGAAAAAAGAACACATTGGCAGACGACCTCAGCAGAAACATCATGGATCCCCACGAGTGGAAATTGGATCCACAAGTATTTGCAATGATAACTCAAAAATGGGGCCTTCCAAACATAGACCTGTTTGCCAGTCCTCAAAACTATCAACTAACAAAATTTTGTACAAGGACACTTCATCATCAAGCTTGGAAAGTGGACGCACTCTCATTCAGTTGGAAAAACCTGACAGTATATGCCTTCCCTCCATTGCCTCTCCTCACAAAGGTGCTTCTGAAAGTCAGAGAGACCACGACTGATGCTCATAGCCCCAGACTGGCCACGCCAGCACTGGTACCCACTATTGAGGAATATGGCCCAGGGCCCACCTTGGATTTTACCACAAATTGCCCATTTGCTCACACAGCAAAACAATCAGATTCTTCACAGCCAGCTCAAAACCTTAAATCTGGCTGCATGGCAAATCACCTAAGCATCCAGCCAGCTCCTCTTTCCCAAGCAGTTATGGATGTTATTCTGGAAGCTAGGAGGCCCAGCACCAGGAAGGCCTATTCGACAAATGGAAAAGGTTTTGTGCCTGGAACCAAGCTAAAGGCCAAAACACACTTCAGCCTCACATGCCTCAGATTCTACAGTATTTAACTGAGATGTTGCACAAAGGACTTTCTTTTTCTTCCATTAAAATCCATGCATCAGCTATTTCAGCCCACTACAACACGGATCCACCCTTATTTTCACATCCACTTCTAAGGCAGTTCCTCAGAGGGGCAAAAAACATTAGGCCCCCAGGAGAGCACCTACACCAACATGGGACCTCAATTTTGTTCTGGAAAAACTTACGCTACCTCCCTTTGAACCAGCTTTCTCTGCAGATCTACAGTTTCTATCATGGAAGACTGCCCTGCTGCTAGCAATAACTTCAGCTAGAAGAGTCTCAGAGCTGCAGGCACTAATGGCAGTGGAACCTTTCCTCATTTTCCATCAAGACAGAGTTTCTCTACGAACTAATCCTTCCTTCATGCCTAAGGTGGTTTCCAGTGTGGCTTTAAATCAAACCATCCACTTACCCACCTTCTTCCCAAATCCACAGAACAAAGGAGAAAGACTCCTGCATTCCTTGGACATTCACAGGCAACTTCGTTACTACTTGGATAAAACTAAGGCTTTCAGAAAATCTGACCAGCTCTTTGTATCCTATGCTACAGCTTCACAAGGAAAAGGCTATATCAAAACAAACCATTTCCAAATGGATAGGACATTGCATTCATTTTTGCTATACCCATCATGGAAAACCAGTTCCTGCTACCATTAGGCCCCACTCTACCAGGGCAACAGCTACATCTACAGCCTTCCTCAGGGGGGTTCCAACCAAGGAGATTTTGGAAGCTGCAACTTGGAGTTCAGTACACACCTTTACCAAACACTATCACTTACCACTTTACTCTAAGACTAGAGCTGGCTTCACCACTGCAGTTCTGCAGGGCCTTCTAGCCTCCTCTAACCCTCTATAACTCCTCCACCCATCCTTAGCTTTGGGATTCTACCCAAGTGTGATGACTGCAGCAGGGTAACACGATGAACATAGTACAGTTTTGTACCTACCATAAATGTAGATGTTCGAGTGTACACCCTGCTGCAGTCCAGGTTACCCTCCCTCCATCCCCTCTGATCTAACTGGCTAAATCTCTACAATACCTTCCTGATGTATTTGCTTATAGCTGGAGGGATTTTGTGTTTGTGCAGAAAATTACTTAATTTGGTACTAATTACTGACCACCTTTTTGGGGGCACCTGACATCTGGGGCAAGAAAAACTGAAGAAAATGGCATTGGATGCATTATATATACCCCTGGCGCACTGACATCAGGGAAGAAGCGACAGCAACCGACGCCGGACCAAGACTTTGGAATTCCGGCCGACTGCGGGACCGCCTGACGACAGGATAACCCAAGTGTGATGACTGCAGCAGGGTGTACACTCGAACATCTACATTTATGGTAGGTACAAAACTGTACTTTTCTTTTACTGTTTATTTCTACCCAGTTTGTAAGCTTAATTTTCATTTAATTCCCCTCAGTAGCTGTCCATTTTGAAAAAAAATTCTATTTTCCCCAATAACCCTTGAATAATTTCCACTGCTTATTCCCAAGATGCCTCTCTTTTTAACAAGTAAGTTGAAAAGTGCCAGTGTGTCATTTTTCAGTGCTCTACATCTTTATCTTACGTTTTTATTGGTTAATGATCTGAAGTAGTCATTCAATATGTGCCAAAGCTTTCAATTAAATATACATACTCTTGTGAAATATAAATGTTATCCAGTCTAGCCCAGTTGTTGCATCTTGGGGAATAATATGTAAATTCTGTCTGAATTCCTACTACTAAATTCACGTCTTCCATACCAAATATTCTCATATATCTCTTCAAAAATCTACCGTCTTTGTTATATTTTCCCTTCAAGGTCCCCTGATACATCCTCACTGTTGCAAATCAAGTTTCAGGCCCCACCCATAAATAATATTCTTTGATGTTTTTTTCTTCCCATATTTTTTAAGATCCATAATAACAGTTTTTGGTGGAACATAAGTACATGTCAGTGTAATCTTCCTCCATTGCCAATACCCAGTTGCTACGCCAGATCTACAGTTCTCTCTTCTGTTACTGTCAGAGTCTGTCTCGCAATCAGCAGTTTTATTCCACTTTTCCTTTGCCCCAGATATTCTGCCGAATGTCTATGCTGAAATCCCTTCTTTGTCAAATTTGCATGCTCAATTCTATTCATATGTGTCTGCTGCAACATTGCTGTTTGCACCCTATATTTCTTAATTTAGTTCAGTACTCTTTTTCTGTCTGTATCTGTAAGGTCATTTATATTTCATTATAATATATACTGAGTAACTATTACGATAGAAAAACTATTACTCCCACCAATTATACATTGTCAGTTTTTTTAATATGTATTACCAATGTTTGGCTTATATGGCTTACATACACAAGCTAATGCTTGGCAAAGTGATCTTTTAAGCAGTTGCTTCTTCACCTATGTTAAAATTTTCAAGACTTTTTGATTCAATGAAAACACTCAAACAAGTAATTAAATACATTTTCAGAACCCATCCATTCACTTAACTACTCAAAATTGTGAATATTTTCAAAAATGAAGTTTACCCTTTTAGATAGGAGCAGTTGCCCCAAATTGATGGCTGCATCCACAGACTTTACCTAATGTAAAATGAAGGTTGACCATGCTAAACAGCATGTTTCCGATTGTGTTTCCAGTTACTCTAGATGAGATCTGTCATGTCTGTTCCCTTCCCCAGAAGTGAAAATTAGCTTACTTGCTTTCAGTAAACATCAACATGCAGCCCAAAGAAAAAGTATACTGGCTACCATTAAGTAAATAAACTAAACTGTGCAGTGCTTTATTAAATGCATTAAAATATTAACACTGCTGGGAAGCTACTACATCTTACTCACTGTCCACAGGTTCATACTACTGTTTCCACACCTTTCATCGTTTTGTCTTATTTTTCAAATCTGTTTGCTTAAAATTTCATTGAATATAGCTTAAACCATGGTTATAGTGCAAAGATGGATGTTTAGATCAATCTTAATTCTGCATTTATACTTTTCCACCATACAACCACCCAGCAGCTCAAAATCACACAATTATATTAAGTTTAACTTTTACAACATTTGATTTTGCTGATGTTATCAAATATGTGATCTTCTTACTGCTGTAGTTTGCATTTTTACATATGTTCCTCAAATGTTCAGAATCAAGTTTCTTGACATATTATTGTTCATCCACATACTGATTTGTGAGTAACATGTTATGCCTCTTATGTTGCCTGTATTGCTGACATTTTATTTGTTACAGAACCAGCTGTATATGCATTTGACTAACTATTCAGTGAACAAACACAATGAAAACTTTGAACGAGATGACAATGCTGACAAAGGTAGCAAACGCTCCATCAAATGGTTTACAGAATTTCTAAGGAACGGTGACTTTGACGTGGTAAAATTCTGGAATGATATTTCAGTAAGAATTGTTTTAACCATATTAGATATTTAGTTAGTTCTTTTTTTAAATGAACCTTCACAGTTAGAGGAATCTTGTAAGATACTTGTAAATGGTATATGTAGATTAATCCGTAAAAGTTGATGTTATTCTGCTTTAGCTAGGGTGGATGTCACTGCATAGATCAAGTCATTCTAAAAAGATATAAAGTTAAATTTCAGCTTGCTGGATTTTAAAGTGTTAACAAAAAGGACACCTATTTTTCTGGTGTTTTGAGTCTTTTTCAGCACCTAGGGGGAATACCATAAAAGTCTAGCACTTTGAAACTTCTTTCACAGTTTGTGTAAAGATATTTTTCTCTGTAATTGCGACTTTAAAACTGTGTTGAACAATGAGTAACATTTTGATTCCTGCAGTAATTTCTTTCTGCTTACTGGAGTGTGAAAGTGAGACTTTTAACAGTGTCCAAACAAGACGGAGTAAAGAAAAAAGTGGATAGTAAAAATGGTCTGTAGTGAAGGGAAGCATTAGGCTACAGTTTTGAGATACATCACAGAAATACTGAATTCAGCGGACCTGTCTTTCAAAATGACAGCTTGCATGTGACAGTTTATGATTTATCTCAGAAGCCAGGATGCCCAGGTGTGTGTGTGTGTGTGTGTGTGTGTGTGTGTGTGTGTGTGTGTGTGTGTGTGTGTGTGTGTGTGTGTGTGTGCACATGTATATCTATTTTATGTCTCTCTCTCTCTCTCTCTCTATATATATATATATATATATGTGTGTGTGTGTGTGTGTGTGTGCTTTTTGCCCTTGTAACTGCTTATCATCAAGCCTTCCCTTACGAGGTGCAGCTTGTTCTCCATACTGGGGACTTATGTACAGTATGTAGCATGAGGTCCAAAATGGCCTGTCATGTAGGCAGAATTGACATGCCCATGTGTCCCTACTTGCATACGAAGATGCAGACAATGAGAATGTTTCTGTTTAAGCACTAATCTCAGCATTGGTAATGATTTAAACAACATCATCACCACATGGAGTACCAGTAATCCTCTGTCTGACCATACAAACTCCTTTACATGCTCAAACAAGGGCTGCCTTCATTGGCTTGGGTTGTTGAAGTGGGTCTATATTAGAACACTGAAGTTTCAAAACTTCGAGTGTTCTAATATCGAACCCTATTCAACGAAAGTTGAAAACATCGAACATAAAGAACAGCGAATATTTTCCTAGGGAAAAAATTTGCTGTTCCAAAACACATACATACAACACAAGCACACCAAACAAACAGCAATCCACACACATACACCTAAACTCTTACACCTAACCCTATACTAAACAATACATACACCACTAATTATCCACTTACCGTAACCCAAACCCTAATGTCCGTCACTATCACACAGTCACCTCGCCCGCGCACTAACCCTAACTCACCTACCCTGCCCTAACCCTCACATCCACACAATTGCACACTTACCTGAACCCGACCCATAACTTTCCACCACAGCACTGAAAGTACCGAAGCAACAGAAACTGACAACCGAATTCTTTCCCTAGGAAAAAATTTGGTTTTCTGTTTCTTCGATATTTTCAGTGTTCACTGAAAACGGGTCAATATTAGAACACTCGAAGTTTTGAAACTTCGGTGTTCTAATATAGACCCGCTGAAGTTGCTTAAGTCCCATCTGATACTGGCATTTGATTTCCATGAGCCTCCAACAATAACACTGGAGTGGCAGTTAGGAAACCAATACCACCCCCTTCAGAAAATGGACTAGATATTGCCCCTCATTCTCTCCACCCCATTTGTAACAATGCTCAAGCTCCTATTCAGACTTGGGTTGCGTGGGGCACAGTCAGGGCTTTATCCTTCTGCCCTGAGCTGGGTTGATAAAAATGAGATTTTGACCATAGATCTGCTTTTTTCTTTGATTTGATTATGAAAACAGTGCTTGAATAATACTTCTGAGTGGAAAGTCTTCTCACAGTACTCCCAACTTTTGATTCTTAATGGACTCATTTGAAGATGGAAATTAATTTTATGGACAGGGCAAAAAAGAAAATGACAGTGCCCTTCCTAAAGATGTAATTTTAATGTGCTTTTACAGTTTTTGCTTCAGCAATTTGAAAGGAACAATTTACGTAGTTGAAGGAGTACAGTTTGATTTTGAGATGGTTGAGTTACTGCCATCTCCTTCCTCCGCCCAATTACATATCAGTTTTAGCTAATGTGGAAAATTGTTTCACATCAGGAGCCTGATGTTATTCTCAGAAGTTATAGCTCTTTAGTAAAATGATATGAGTATAGATAATTTTAGTCACTGGTTCGAGCCTGTTGTCCCTCGACTTTCTCTAAGTTGACCTGGCTACTGCCAGGACTAATGGAAAAGTCATTTGTAGTAAATGAACACTTAAAGATGAGTATTGTTTGTGTTATCCTGGGAAATAAGATTCATTATTTCTGATCATGTTGTTGTGTCTTTCGGCTTTTCCTGGTTAGGAGTCGCCACAGCAGAACTCCGGTCCGCTAATGATTGGCAGTAGATTTTTACATGCCGAGTTGCCAGCTCTGACACACAACCTTCAACGAAGGTACGCCCAGTCACGCATGTCTCCACACAAAAGACGCTTTAGCTGAGAATCGAACAGGACGTCTTACTGTGAGGCGACAATGCTACCGCAGCACCACCATCGCAGTTTCTGGTCATGTATTATAACATTATTCACCAAGTTGTTTCTTTGCTTCATGATATATCTTTAGAGGAACACAAACAGAAGATTACTTATTTTCTGAACACTGCTTCTAAAATCTCCACACATTTGTAAATATGCTTTACATATAGCTTACTGTTTAAATTCATGTCTGCAGTTACTGGTTTCAATTTTAGAAGACAAGTTTCAGTGAAGGGTTAACTTTACTCTGAAGATGTGACAGCTAAAACAAAGACTATTCTTATTTCTGTAGGAATTCTTTTTGATGATGAACTAATATCTTGACTCAGGATTGTAGACACAGCTAAAGATAAATCTGAGGTGCCATTGTACACTTATGATGTTATGTAGTCCTATCTCGCCGTAATTCTTGCTGGATGGGTTCGGAGCCGAATTGGCCAATACTAAAGCTCGAGAGCTTTTACTGGCTCGAGGTTAGCCCCTATCCCATGGTGCCTCACGGCACTTCCCCAGATATTGTTTGCCGCGAAAGCTTCAAAGTTGTGTCTTACTGGCTTGTTGGCTAAGTAAAATTTTATTTACTAAATTTAGTCTTTTTTCCTGACTTTTTCGATCCTTTACATACTTTAATAATATTTGTCTCTTGTGTGACTGCTTTTTGAGAGTTTCTGACCCCTATTCTTCCCCAAGGACTGTACGGCCCGTTTAAGTTAGAGGGCCTTTCCTCCCTGTGTGTGTGATAAAAAAAAAAAAAAAGAGAGAGAGTTATATACTTCTTTCTTCTGTACTACTTTTTTGTCTGTAGTTAGTAATTAGTATTGCTGTTCTTGTTGTTTATCTGTCTAGTCTATACCTTGTAGTAGGAATATCTAAAGATAAGGATAGAAAGCATAAGGATCATCGCCCTTCGGGGTTTAAAAAGTGTGATAGATGTTCACAGAAAATGTCTCTTACAGACAGTCACACCAGTTGCGTGTACTGTCTAGGTGAAGCTCATTTTCAGGAGCCCTGCACTTTTTGCCATCCATTTAGCACCAGGGTCTCAAATGAGAGGAAGAGAAAACTTATTGATAGGGGTCTTATGACCAGTTCCTTCCAGGAACAGCTGGAACTCGGTCAGGCAACTCCTAAATCTTCTAAGAGAAAATCTTCAACTGAAAAAAAAAAACCAAAGCATCGAAGCCAAGAAGTTTGGGCTCCGATTCATCTTCGTTCATATTGGTGCTGTCGGTTTCCTCAGTGCCAAGGCAACCTTCAGTACCAAAATTTTTACCGGACACTGATGTTGTGTCACCCACCTTGAGATCTCCTATTTTGGAGAGGAGGAAATCTCCTTCTGTCTCCACCAGATCCTCCAGGACTCTGTCAGATGAGGACATCGAGCGGGTGGTGAAGAGGTTGCTTTTAGATGCAGCTCTGGCAAGAAAATTGGCCCCTCCGGACCCAAAGGCTTTGGAGCCGACCCCCTTACCTGTCATAGTTCCTCCTCCGACTGCTTCGCTCTCGGAGCCTATTACTTCAGGTTCTTCTATTTTGGACCTGTCGGCTTCAGGAATTCAACATGCTTCCTCGGAGCCAATTACTGTATCCTCGATGACTCAGTCTGGAGCCGAGGGATCTAGGAGCCGATGCTCTTGAGTTGACTCCAAGGGGGACAGTCACCCTGGCTTCTCGTCGGAACAGACCCTCCCTCTCGTAGTCTTGGCTCAACTCAGCTCACCTCCCACGTCTGCTTCGGAGCCGTTCCCCCTTGCTAGGAGCCGACCATCCGTCCCCTCGGAGTGGAGGTCTTCTTTGGAGCGAGGGGGAAAGGCTTTCGAAGCTATAGAGAAGGCTTTGTCCTCTGCTAAAGCCATACCTTTGGAACCTGTGTCCCACCAGCAGCAGGCAGCAACCTCTTCCCTCCTGCCACCCCCACAGCATAGGGAACCAGAGGCCCAAGTAGCCCCCATTGGAGGTGCCCCCTCTTCCGAGACCTCCCCAGATTATCCCACTGGAGAGCTCTCTCGGAAGAGGCTGTGTGAGAGGAAGCATGTTGACTCACCTGAGTCTGTCATGTCAGACACTGATTTAGAGGAATTAGAAGGGTCCCCTAGATCCCCCTCTGAGGCTATCTCCTTTTCTGACATTCTAGAACTCCTTAGACAGAGGGGTGATTGGAAGATCGCTAACCCTGCTGAGGATGAATCAGTGTATCTTGAGGCCTTTGGTTCCCGACCTTTCACCTCCTGGGTGACACCACCTTATGACCAACTCTTAGGGGTCATATTGTGGAAAGCCTGGACCTCCCCAGACTCAGTGGAGCCCATCCCAAGGAGGCCAAATAAGTTTATGACAGCACCTGAGGATAAGACTTTTCTTAGTAAAAAAGTTCCCGTTGATTCTATGGTGGTAGAAGCTGCCACCAAGAAGGAGTTATCTGAAACATCTTCTGATATCCATCCTCCTAACAAGGAATCCAGGATGATGGATAGGTATGGGAAGTGTATCTTTTCTTCAGCTGCATTTACACTAAGATCGCTGAATTCCTTACCCATTTTACTCGTCTTCAGAGGGATCTCCTGAAAGAGTTAGGAGATACCCTCCAGGGTTCAGTAGCTCCGGGTTCCATGGATAAGGTTTCTGCACAGCTCTCCACCCTTATATCCATAGATAATTCCTCCATGAAGCTGATATCATACACGGCAGATGGAGCGAGTAGGGCAGCCGCAGCAGAAATATCCCTCAGGAGACATTCTTGGAGTCCTTCAAGTCTTCCTTCACTAACGTCCCCTTTGATGGTTCATCTATTTTTGGATCCCAAGTGAAAACGACTTTGACTTGGTACGAGCAGGAAGAGAAAACCTTATTTGCTGTCGGAGTCCGCCGTCTAGACCCTATCCCAAGGGTAATACAGGAGGGAAAATGTGGTTCCATAAATCACAAAAGGTTTCCCCTCAAGCACAAGGTCAACCCTCCCCTAGAGGCAGAGGGGGAGGATATAACGGAAGACGCCACCCTCACTGCAGAGGAGGTCCGCAGCATCAGGGAGACAGAGAAACTTTCTCTTATCGTCCCTTCCATTGGCCCTGAGGGGTTGCCCAACTGTCCATCTCTGGAGGCAGTCGGGGGTTGCCTATCGCTGTACCCAAGCGCCTGGCTAACCATCTCACAAGATCGTTGGGTACACACCATAATATTCAGAGGTTACCTGATCCTCTTTGTTTCTGAACCCCCAACAAACCAGTCTCTACCGGATCTACCACCCATCCAACTAGACCGTGCAACATCAGAGGTCATCTCGTTGCTGCAAAAAAGAGTCATCCAAGAAGTACCCGCAGAGCAAGTAGGATCTGGAACTTACTCGCAATTCTTTTTAGTTCTGAAAAAGACAGAGAACTGGAGATCAATCCTAGATCTCAGCAGGCTCAACAAGTATGTAAAGAAATCAAAGTTCCGAATGGTCACTCTGCAGTCGATATTTTCCTTTATCGGGAAAGACAATTGGATGTGCTCAGTCGATCTCCAGGACGCGTACAACCACATTAAAATGGACAGGCACTGCAGGAGACACTTACGCTTCCGGCTGGGAGCCAGTCATTTTCAGTTCAAAACATTGCCCTTTGGTCTCACTACAGCCTCCAGAGTGTTCACCAAATGCATGTCAGTGGTTACGGCTCACCTGAGACGTCAAGGATTCCAGGTGTTTCCGTACCTAGACAACTGGCTCCTTACTGCTACCACCAAGCATCAACTCATCAGAACCAGGGACGAGACTCTATCCTTGTGCACCAGTCCAGGCATCACTGTCAACCTAAAAAAGTCAGTCTTATCTCCTTCGCAGCACATTGTATACCTAGGCTCAGAAATAGACACAACCACCATGTCAGCAAGACTAGCAACAGAAAGAGTAGAGTCTCTACGCTGTCAAGTCAGATCCTTGCTAAACAAACAAATAGTTCAGGCCAGAGTAGTCCTTCAAGTCCTAGGGACTGTGGCTTCCTCCATCCTATTATTTCCTCCTGTTCATCTACACATCAGGATACTTCAGTGGCTATTATTTGCCCATCAGTCGATGAAAGACCTTCCATTGTCTCACCAGATTTTTATAACAAACACCTGCAAGAAGGATCTGACACGGTGGTTGCACACAGAACAACTTCACCTAGGTTGTCCACTTGTTCCTCCCCAAGAGAAAGCAGTTTTGACCATGGATGTTTCTGTGATTGGGGGGGGGGGCATTATCTGGGAATGACAGTCCAAGGTACTTGGCAGAACCACGAGAACCACTTGCACATCAATTTTTTGGAGATGAGAGCGGTGCTGTATGCATTGCAAGCACTTCACAGCTCCCTTCCCACCTGGACAATTGCGATACAGTCAGACAACATGTCTGTCATGTGATACATAAACAAGCAAGGGGGAACAAAATCTTACCCGCTTTGCAGAGAGGCCTTAAGAGTTTGGAAATGGGCGATGGATACTCAACGCTTCCTCATAGCAATGCACATCCCAGGGAAATCCAACATAATAGCAGACAAACCCAGCCGAGTAATTCTGATGCCTCACGTGTGGTCCTGCTGCAGCTACTTTGCCCTCATTCCCCATCCAGGGATGTCACCCAGGGATGTACTAGTCCACGATTGGTCCCCAGGACTTCTTTATGCCTTTCCACCTTTTCTTCCCATCCTGAAGGTAATACAGAAAGCAAAACAGTTGAGTTCCCTGATCCTCATTGCTCCTTACTGGCCTTGACAAGTTTGGTTTTCCTTCCTGTGGCCCTACCTTTTGGAGGAACCATGGATTCTGAACCCATCTCCAGACCTCCTGATTCATCAGTCGGGACAGTTCCACCCCACCATCCACACCTTCAAATTGACAGCATGACTGCTGTAGTTCCACGAATAGCCAGGTGTATTCCCCTATCCCCTTCTGTCAAACACATTCTAATTTCATCCCATAAACCTTCCACTCAGAAAGCATACTCCAGCAAATGGAAAAGGTTTACGATTTGGGCTACGAACCAGGGCTTAGATCCATATGTGGCTCCTATAGAATCTATCCTGTCCTTTCTAGCATCAATTTTTAATGAAGGAGCTGCAGCCGTTACAGTTAGAGTTCAGTTAGCTGCCATTTCCAATTTCCATTTTGTCTTCATGGGAAATCCAATCATGCAACACTCCTTGTGTAAAACCTTCAGGAGTTCTTCTTCTCAAGCCTCCAATCAAACAGCCTTTAGAACCCTGGGACTTAAACTTAGTCCTCTCATCTTTGATGTCTGCACCCTTTGAACCATCCCCTTCATCAGACCTATAGTTGTTGTCATGGAAAACACTATTCTTAGTAGCTATAACATCTGCTAGGAGAGTCTCAGAACTGCAAGCTCTTAGTGTTTGACCTCCTTACATTATTTTTCACAAGGATAGTCTTACTCAGGACAAACATTTCCTTTCTTCCCAAGGTATGCTCAGAGCACAATCTGAATACTACTATTGAGCTACCTGTGTTTTTTCCAAGCCACTCTAATAAATCTGAGTATAGACTACACCAGTTAGACGTTCACAGAATTCTCAGATTTTATTTACACAGGACTAAAGAATTCAGAAAATCAGATCAATTATTTGTTTCCTTTTCTGACAAGAAGAAGGGCTTGCCTGTTTCCAAGGTTACTCTTTCAAAATGGCTTTCGGATTGCATTTCCTTTGCTTATCAATCAGCTGGAAAAAAATTACCCATCAGAGTCAAAGGCCATTCTACTAGAGCTGTATCTACTTCATGTGCCTTTAGATCTAGGCTCCCAATTGATACTATTTGCGCAGCAGTTACTTGGGCAAGACCACATACTTTTGTCACTCATTACAAATTTTATTTGGCCTCCTGGGACAGGTCATCCTTTGGGTCCACTGTGTTGAACAGTCTCTTCGCTTGAGCTATCCGGGATAAAGGTGCTAGGGATGCTGTCCCATCCAGCAAGAATTACGGTGAGAAAGGACTACATAAAATAAAAAAGTTATGTACTTACCATAACGTTCCATGTTTGTAGTCCATCTTGCCTACATTCTTGCAGCCCTCCCTCCAACCCCCTTCCTGTTTTCTGGGGGATCTGGTGGACTATACTGGTGCTGTCTGACCTGGTTCTCATTTGTTGTCCACCAGGCATAGATTATATTTCAAAATCCTTTGTCTGTATATATGCAGCTCTGATATTTCTTACCTGATAGGTACTTAATGCTTTCTTGCAAACTAGATCTGGGGAATTGCCGTGAGGCACCATGGGATAGCGGCTAGCCTTGAGCCAGTAAAAGCTCTCAAGCTTTAGTATTGGCTGAGTCGGAGCCAAATATCGGCTCCGAACCCATTCAGCAAGAATGTAGGCGAGATGGACTACAAACATGGAAAGTTATGGTAAGTACATAACTTCTTTTTTCTTCTCTTAACAGTTTTCTCTACATCTGATGTATGTGATAGGAAATGACCTTTTTATAAAAGAAAGTCTTTTGATTAACACTCTTCCTTCAGGTGTCAGTGCTTCAGATCCAGTTGTTATAGAGGGAGACATATCTCATCCATTCATAGACTTATGGCACTAGAAGTCAGATATTTAAGGGTGGATTTCTTGGGTTCCTACATCGAACTTGAAACCACGAAATTTGAAAACATCGAATGTCCACATAAGCGATTTCTTTCCTTGTAGTGTTTGTGGTTATTTGTTGGTGTTTACAGGGCAAGCAAGTTCTTTCCAAGGGAAAGAAATCGCTTATGTGGACGTTCGATATTTTGAAAGTTTGCAGTTTTAGGGTCGATGAAGAAACGTTCGATGGAACTCCTCTTCGAGGAAATAATATAGACCCAATTTTTCTGGGTCTTATAAGAAGTCTTACCTCCTTGCGTCTCCCTTTCCAGTAGAGTTAGGGGCTTCCCCTTCCCCTTCTTGTCAGTACATTATGCCAACTGCAGAAAGAGTTTATGTGGTAGGAGGCAAAACAGTTAAACTGCTGAACATTTGAAAAAAATATTTCTACAAATCTTTAATGAAGGGCCATGCTAAGGGTGTTTAACTATTTGTGACTATGTGACTTTTGCAGTTCAAAAATCAAGGGAAGTACATACAATAAGCCAAGAAGTTTGTTAAAAATGTGATTGCAGTAGTGATTACTATTACTTACAACTTATTAGTGAATCCTGTCTGGCAGACGACATCCAATAAACCCAGGAAATTTAGCTGTGACATGCACAGGCTTGATACCTTGACCTGCAAGATCAAGTTGTCACTAGCAGAGATGTCAGAGATTTATTTTCTCTTTACCATTACTTTAATTATATTGTTCTGAACTCTGGTATGTTCTCTGCTTGCATGTTGTTTAGCAGCAGCTAATAATATGGAGATTTCCTGCAACAGAATAGTATATGCATGCTAGTTTGACCATGGTCAGCAAATGCTGTTTCATACAGAGCTTTTGGTCAAACCTGACTGGACACAAAACTGTAAAATCTCTATTCCTCTGTTTTTAGAAAGTTCAAAATAATTCACTGAGGTGCATGCCATTCTGTGCCTGTACAGTAGAAAACACCATGTAAGTGTACTTCAGGGGTTGAGTCTTTCTTGCAAATGTATAGAAGCATTATTCACAGGCAGTCATACATCATTTTCAGACATTCTTTCAGAAACATCGTGTTTGCACAGGACAAAATGTCTCTTAGTTTTAGTGTTATCAATTCCAAAACAATAATCTTGTGCAAAGATATTGCCTTATACTAATGTTGATTATTAGCAGTCTGTAGTCTGCATTGCTACTCTGCATCCGTCATATTGACAAGATACAGCTCATAAAATTTCCTTAATCGTATGCATTTATCCACTATTAAAATAGAACATAGATTATCACATGTTGCATTTTCATTGCCAGTAACTGTTTCACACATAGAGAAGAAACAAGCTAAATGACAAAAATGTAACGTCCTGTAAATTGTAATGATCTACATATTTGTAGCTTTTAAAACATGTCATGCCCATAGCTGTTAACACATGATGACTACTTAAGGCAACCATTTTATATGCACTCTGTAACTCTTCAATTTTTGAATTCAGTAATCTATAATATGTGGCTTTATATATTCATAGGTCCATTGGTGTTTTCTGGGCAGTCAGTCTGAAGACCACTACAGACTTAGCTGATAAATCATTTTCAAAATTTCCCTCAAGGAGGGCAACACGATGTAGACCATGGAAGAACATAAAGTTGCATGATCAGTTATCTAGTTTGCCTTTAAGGTGGTAAAGGTGCTGTCACATGCATATTAAATATTTATTTTACACACCAGTGCTTTTGTCCAGTTAACTTCCCTGTATTATCAGTTCAGTTCAGCTCTGCAAATCTCCTGTCTGCTTTTTTAGATCTACAGGACAGACCTAGGGAGCCTCATTACCATAAATAAGTGTCTTTCAACCGCTGGTCCACAGACTGGGTCCAGTCCGGTAGAAATTTCTTGCCGGCCTGTGAAAGAATTATTGGTGTTTATTCAGCTGGACAGAGTCGGATCCAGTACTAGGTGACCAAGGCAGTCACCTAGGGCCCATTGGTTGGGAGAGGGCCCCCGCTGGCTGGGAGAGGTTCACCACTTCTTTAAGAAGAATGCCCTTTGCATCTGTTCACACAGAAGCAGCAGGTATGTTCAACCTGCTTTCGTCTTCTCTGCCTTTGTGACCTGCTGTTTATGTCTTCTTCATCTACACACATGAAACACACAAGCGTAAATACTGAATGTGAAAGCCCTTGGCGTTTACTCAGCACACTAAAGCGCCTATGCTCCGGAATCAAGATGGCACTGGTGCAGCAAATAGCAGTTACTGTGAGAAGTATAAAAACAAGAACTATTTTCCACTATAATAGTAGTGTAAAACAAGTGAAACTTTTAATCCACAAATAAGGTTAAGCGCTTTCACGTACAGATCGTAGACTTTCTCAGAACAATAATACATTCAAGCCTAAACAGTTAAATATTTAAAATTGGCGCCAAAATTAATGCCTCTTTTAAAGAGGTATCATCATCAAACTTAAAAAGCCTCAATATTCCTAATATTTAATATAATTTATGAATAATACATATTAAATATTAAATATATATATTAGCTAATGTACAAAAACATATATATAAATACATATATAGTAAAAAACAAAATTCATTTGTGTTGTCGTATTCATACATATTCTAAAATTGTTTTGGTTGAAATAAAATCATTAAGTCCCGGAGGGGTAGTGGCGTCAGTAAAAATCTGCCAATAGCTTTCTTCAAATGCCAATTTATTCTTCATGTTACCACCTCTAGGATTATTTTTTATTATTTCTAATATGCCAAACCTAAACTGATGTTCACTACCTTTATTTATAATGTGTCTTGCCAAAGCATTTTTATCATCTCTCTTCTTTATACAATAAACATGTGCATATATTCTTTTCTTAAAATTTTGTTCCGTTTTACCTATATAGTATGACGGACATATAGTGCATTTGGCAATATAAACTAAAAATTTTGTATTACAATTACCCTTTTTAAAATATAAAATAGTCTTGTTGTAATTATCTAATCTTAATATATTGTCTTCTAAAATGTAACTGCACTGATTACAAGACCCACATCTACTAGTATGTGACTTTTTTTCCAAGGCTACTTGTTTGCTACCCCTTTCTAATAACCTTTTTAAATTTTGTCCCATTTTATATACAAAAGTGGGTTTAGGGCCTAAAATTTCAGTCATCTCCTCCTTAGACATTAAGGTATACCAATATTTATTTAATACGTGTTTTATTTTATTACTATAGGGCCCATATTCTACTATGCAAGCTTTATCATACACTGTGTTTATAGGATTACCTGACGCTGCTACTAATGTCTCTGATGTCCCTTTATATTTGATACCTAATAAAGGGACAATACTGTTACCCCATCTATTAATAAGGTCACCACTAATTTTATTCATCATATCTAAGTTATACCCTCTATCTACAAACATAGATGTAATAAATTCTATTTCCTGTTTCAGTTCTTCCATAGAAGAGGTCATTCTCAAAGCTCGAATACATTGACCTTTAAAAATGTTTCTTTTAGTCTTTGCAGGATGGCAACTATTATAATCCACATAGGAATTTGTAAATGTTTCTTTTCGATGTATTTTGGAGTGAAACCCACTATCTGTTCTCGACACTAAAGTATCTAAATATGGTACCCCCATACTATTACTATGTGAGGTAAATTTTAAATAATTACTACTCTGGTTCAAATATTCAAAAAACTTTTCAAATGATTCCTGATTTCCTTCCCATATTACATAAATGTCGTCAAGGAAGCGTGAGTAGTATTTGATCTTACTATAAAATTGACTCTTAAAAATATTCTTCTCTTCCCAATTTAACATAACAAGGTTGGCATATATGGGGGCACAAGCGGCCCCCATAGCCACACCCTTGATCTGTCTGAAAATCTCACCCTCATAGTATACAAAATTGTTATCTAAAACTATAGACATAAAGTCACTAACCAACTGTATTCTTTCACTGGATAACTTACTATAAGTATACATACTATCTGAGAAGGCCTCCAAACCCTCCTCCTTGGGTATACACATAAATAGATCTATAACATCTATGGAGGCAAATATTAAATCTTGATCCATTAAATGTGTGGGATAATTCCGCAAAAATTGCCACGAATCCTTTACCATATGTTCGACATTATCATATATATGTTTTAATAAATAGTCTATGGCAACCCCTAAAGGATATGTTTTGGATTTACTTCCCGATATTATCGGTCTAAAGGGTGGATCCATAAGATTTTTGTGTATTTTGGGGATACCTACCATCGTGGCCAAAAAGGGAAAATCCACCCTAAGATATTTATATAATTCTTCTGTGATTCTATCATCCAAAAGAAATTCCTCTATAAATAGGTCAATTCTCCTATATGCTATATTCAACTCATTTTGAGAAATGGTCTCATAATTCCCTGATTCATGTAAAATTGTATGTATTTTTGTGTTATAAGTCATTTTGTCATAAACCACGACCCCACCTCCCTTATCGGGTTTCATAACTCTAACACTGTTGCTAGTAATTAAATTATCCAATACACTCATTTCCTCTTTTGTCAAGTTACTCCTGGGTTTTTTCTTCCTTTTATTGATGGTATACAAATCATGGGTGACCAACTTCTCATATCTTAACACTTCCTGATTCATAACAGGCATAAAACTACTTTTTTTCTTCAACCTGTTATTCGGCCTGTCTTTTTCACAAGCCTTGTCATTAAACATAATGGCTAAATTAAGCTTTCTGGTATATTTTTTAAGTTCACAGACACTATCCACTATTCTAAAACCAGAAACAGGGATGAATTTCATTCCTTTTGATAGCAGGCTAAAATGTGCCTTGCTTAGTACTGTATTAGTATAATTAAATATCTGAAAATTTAAATGTTTATTAACAATACCCTCATGGGATGTGACAATAGTGTCTTCCTTAAAAAAAGAAGAAGAATAATGTCCTATTTCATGAACTTGTTGTAACTGGGTCTGTACTCTTTTTTCCTCCATGTATTGCTTTTTGACCATTTGTTCTCTTGTCTGGTCCGTACTTGTTGAAAATTTTCATTTTCTTCCAAATTTCTATCATAATGTACCTGTCTATCAGAAATATTATACGTTAACTTGTCCATGTGTATGCCCTCCCTCTCTTATACTGTTCTACATCTCTAGTCAATTTCTTACTTTTTCTTACAAATGCTTGATGTGTTCTGTTCTCAGCTAGTTCAAATTGTCTATTATATAAATTTTCCCAATTCATAAACATTAAATCAGATACAATATTTTCATTCATTTGATCCACTTCATTCAACATACTACATAGTTTAGTGTCATTAAATATGATCAGTTTTTTCATAAATTCTATACCAAAGCTGTCAAATAGCTTATTAAAATCCCAACGACTGAAACGTGGTGGCTGGATAATTTTACAGTCACTGCTCAAAAAATACACGAAACAACAGGTCCACTCCACAGCAGCAAATAAATATATAAACTGCAATCCAATCATATAAAAACATCCACGGAACTTCTATATATCAGGAACGTTCTTTATTTGACATGCAGTAAGCGCTTTCACCCAAACGGCTTCATCAGACTGTAACAGCATGTACATTCAGCAGTCTTAAATACCAACATCAATTAATCACAAGATCAATTCATTTTGCATAATTAAATAATTAAACAGTTTAAGAATTTTTTAAAAACGCATTACAAAAACATCCAACCTATCTTAAAAACAGCTCATAACAAATACATAAACAAATAAACCTATTTAAAACATTACTTCCTAAATACTTTGGATAACTTTCTACTTTTTAATATTGGTTGCAAACTAACCTTATCGTTCAAGCCTGGGCTCGAATCTGCTCTACATCTGACGATCCATCTAAGTTCCACTTCTAATGTGTAAGTATCCACATCCCCCCCTCTCATAGTTGCATTAATACACTGTAAAACAAGGAAAGTAAATGTATGTGTTATATCTGTAGTCAACTGATGTCGTGCTAGAGCATTAGTACCATCCCCAATTCTCATTTTGTAAACATGTTCCCTTATTCTTTCCCTTAACTGCCTGTTCGTCTTACCTATGTAAAATGCTGAACAGGCAGTGCAAGTAGCAAGGTATATCACATTGCTAGATTTACAATTTGTACCAGTTAAAAAAGAAAAAAACTTGTCCTGTAACAGGTTGTTCAAACACAGTATTATTATTAATGTATATACACTGGTTACAGTTGCCACATGTGGTAGTATTTGAACTAGGATGCAAATATCTTATCCCATCTTTATGACACAATAAATTTTTCAAGTTTGTTTTGTTCTTATATACATATTTAGGTTTCGGCCCTACCACTTTACTAATGTTGTCATCCACACCTAAAATGTCCCAATGTTTCTCAATGATATTTCTAACTTAGAACACATCACTAGTGTAAAAAATAGGCATACTTAACCTAGTGTTATTGATTCTAGAATCTGGTAACATACTCTCAACTAATACATCACTGGCTTTGCTAGAGAAGTATGGACAAGCTCTAGTTTCCCTCAGATCATCTGTCTCAGCAAACGCTGATCTAATCTCACTCTCAGTATATGATCTAGACAACAACCTCTTCTTTAACTTTGAAATTTCATTCCTATAATCATCTTCAGTAGGGTTTAATCGGGATGCCCTTATAGCTTGTCCCTTCATTACATTACTAAACACATGTAGGGGATGCATGCTTGTTCTATGGAACAATGTATTTTTATGACAACTTTTCCTGTGTACTGACGTATTTAACAAACCATTACTTAATCTAAAAATATCTACATCTAAAAATGAAATATAGTCTCCCGAGTAATTCATAGTAAATTTTAAATAACTTGATGTGCTATTGACAAAATGATAAAATTCATGTAGTTGTGCCTCATTACCCCTCCAGATAAAAAAGAGGTCATCTACGAATCTCTGATAAAATGTAACGTGCTTTTTGTATCCTGAACTTGATTCCAACATACTCTCCTCCCAGACAGCCATTACCAGGTTGGCGTAGCTATTGGCACAGGATGTGCCCATAGCTACGCCATCCCTCTGTAAATATAAATTACTGTCAAAAACAAACACATTATTTTCTAAAACAATTTCAAGAAACAGAGCTATCAAATCAATTCTACTCATATCCATCGTAGTATGTTCTCTTAGATAACTCTGTATACACTCAACTCCACTGTTGGGAATAACGGTGAAGAGACTGACCACATCAAATGTGACTAAAAGATACTCACTATGTTCTTCTAATGTGTTCATATATTCATATAATTTGATCAGGAATTGTTTGCTATCCTTTAATATTGTATCATTTGAATCAACAATAGGTCTTAGTTCTTGCTCTATAAACAGTGAAAAAGGTTGTGTCAACCATCCCTGGCCTGAGACAATGGGTCTCATCGGTGGATTCAACAAACACTTATGAACTTTAGGTAAACATTTAAGTACAGGAATTAGCGGTTTATCAATCTTAAGGAATTTGTAAAAGTTCTTATCAATAATGTGACACCTATATAGATCATCCAAAGTGTCATAAACACGAAACACTTTAGTGATAACATCATTAGTATCTAATCTCATATAATAACTAGTGTCGCTTAACATTTCATAAACACTAAGCCTATATTGTTCTAAGTCCATTACTACTATCGGACCGCCTTTGTCAGCCGGTGTAATTATAATGGACTCATCATTTCTCAACCTGTTCAAAGCTTGTCTTTGTCTATATGTTAAATTGTTCCTTTTTCTGTTATTATAACTAGACCCCAAACCATGATTATAATACTTATAAAGGTCTTGTTCCACCATCTTCATATAGGTATCCAGGACAGGATGTAAAATGGGGACATAAACACTAACAGGTTTATATAAATTCCTGTATTCACTAGTAGCATCTGACGTGCCATAATCAAGTTTTAGTTGCACATTTCTCATAAACATTTTCACATCAATCATCGTATCAGTTATATCACTACTTCTACTGGGAATAAAAGTTAAGCCCTTATTTAGGACAAACTCTTCATCACAGCTTAAAGTTCTTTTAGACAAATTGATTACTATGGATTCCCTTTCACACTCCACATTTTCTTTAATGTGGGCCCTACTTGTGCTGTTTCCATAACTTTTCGTTTCTGCCGGCCCCTGCTCATAGACCGTGTTCTCCCCTTGAAGTGGGGAGACTGTATTGGGAAAGGGGTATCTCTATTGTTAATATCACTTTCCATAGTTTTTCTATGTTCAGCAATGACCTTCTTCCTCACAGCAGGTTCAGTAACATTCTCAAATTGTAAATCTTTTCTATTTGGCACACTTTCAGCATTATTAACAGTCCTTATATTCTCTACATTTCCTCTCTGATTATTCTCGATAATAATAGATGGATATAAATTAACATTATCAGTTGATTCACCTACAGATGTTACATTGTTCATTCTTTCAACACCATTTAGAACATCAATTGAATCAACATTACATTCATTATCACAAACAGAATCACGTACAATAGAGGCACTATTCACATTGTTAATACTGTCACTTGCAAAGTTCCGTTTCTCAGCCCTTACTGGCATAGTCTTAGGCCAAATAAAAATTTGGCCATTATTAAAATCATATAAGTCCCTCTCAATTTTACGTTTCTTTTGTTCTAGGAGGCGTTTCTCAAAAAGATAAACGTTCTCCATTAGTCTATCAATGCCTGCTATAGCTTTCGAAGAAGTATACTTCGAGAGAATGGACCCATGCAGTTCAACAACTTTAAGTCGTAAGGCTTCTTCTTCCGGTAAATTATATTTAATTAAAAGTCTCATATAGTCGAAGCTTAACTCCATGTTAAGCTTCTGCCAATTCAATAACAATTCCGGAAAACTATTACCTGAACTTGGCATTTTTAAGACTCTCAGTCCTCTTGGGATAATCCGCTTCTGAAGACAGGCTTCAAAATGGTGTCGCTGGAGTTGTAACCTCTTCAGCTTCAAGAACTCTGTCTCTAATGTATCTAGCTCTTCAGCTAGATTCACTAACTCTTCGGCGTTACCCACTTCGGATCCACGCATAGTGTCAGGTTCAAACATCAACAGAAGATTCTCTTCTCCAGAGACGCACTCATTGAATCTGTTTAACTTCCGGTCGTTCATGCCGTTGGCGTCCGGTACATACGCCAACTCGATCTCATCACCAGCATTAGTCGCCATATCCCCAGCGCAAAACCAAAAAGTCAAAATAATGTAGATAAAAATCTATATGAAGATGGTGGAACAAGACCTTTATAAGTATTATAATCATGGTTTGGAGTCTAGTTATAATAACAGAAAAAGGAACAATTTAACATATAGACAAAGACAAGCTTTGAACAGGTTGAGAAATGATGAGTCCATTATAATTACACCGGCTGACAAAGGCGGTCCGATAGTAGTAATGGACTTAGAACAATATAGGCTTAGTGTTTATGAAATGTTAAGTGACACTAGTTATTATATGAGATTAGATACTAATGATGTTATCACTAAAGTGTTTCGTGTTTATGACACTTTGGATGATCTATATAGGTGTCACATTATTGATAAGAACTTTTACAAATTCCTTAAGATTGATAAACCGCTAATTCCTGTACTTAAATGTTTACCTAAAGTTCATAAGTGTTTGTTGAATCCACCGATGAGACCCATTGTCTCAGGCCAGGGATGGTTGACACAACCTTTTTCACTGTTTATAGAGCAAGAACTAAGACCTATTGTTGATTCAAATGATACAATATTAAAGGATAGCAAACAATTCCTGATCAAATTATATGAATATATGAACACATTAGAAGAACATAGTGAGTATCTTTTAGTCACATTTGATGTGGTCAGTCTCTTCACCGTAATTCCCAACAACAGTGGAGTTGAGTGTATACAGAGTTATCTAAGAGAACATACTACGATGGATATGAGTAGAATTGATTTGATAGCTCTGTTTCTTGAAATTGTTTTAGAAAATAATGTGTTTGTTTTTGACAGTAATTTATATTTACAGAGGGATGGCGTAGCTATGGGCACATCCTGTGCCAATAGCTACGCCAACCTGGTAATGGCTGTCTGGGAGGAGAGTATGTTGGAATCAAGTTCAGGATACAAAAAGCACGTTACATTTTATCAGAGATTCGTAGATGACCTCTTTTTTATCTGGAGGGGTAATGAGGCACAACTACATGAATTTTATCATTTTGTCAATAGCACATCAAGTTATTTAAAATTTACTATGAATTACTCGAGAGACTATATTTCATTTTTAGATGTAGATATTTTTAGATTAAGTAATGGTTTGTTAAATACGTCAGTACACAGGAAAAGTTGTCATAAAAATACATTGTTACATAGAACAAGTATGCATCCCCTACATGTGTTTAGTAATGTAATGAAGGGACAAGCTATAAGGGCATCCCGATTAAACCCTACTGAAGATGGTTATAGGAATTAAATTTCAAAGTTAAAGAAGAGGTTGTTGTCTAGATCATATACTGAGAGTGAGATTAGATCAGCGTTTGCTGAGACAGATGATCTGAGGGAAACTAGAGCTTGTCCATACTTCTCTAGCAAAGCCAGTGATGTATTAGTTGAGAGTATGTTACCAGATTCTAGAATCAATAACACTAGGTTAAGTATGCCTATTTTTTACACTAGTGATGTGTTCTAAGTTAGAAATATCATTGAGAAACATTGGGACATTTTAGGTGTGGATGACAACATTAGTAAAGTGGTAGGGCCGAAACCTAAATATGTATATAAGAACAAATCAAACTTGAAAAATTTATTGTGTCATAAAGATGGGATAAGATATTTGCATCCTAGTTCAAATACTACCACATGTGGCAACTGTAACCAGTGTATATACATTAATAATAATACTGTGTTTGAACAACCTGTTACAGGACAAGTTTTTTCTTTTTTAACTGGTACAAATTGTAAATCTAGCAATGTGATATACCTTGCTACTTGCACTGCCTGTTCAGCATTTTACATAGGTAAGACTAACAGGCAGTTAAGGGAAAGAATAAGGGAACATGTTTACAAAATGAGAATTGGGGATGCTACTAATGCTCTAGCACGACATCAGTTGACTACAGATATAACACATACATTTACTTTCCTTGTTTTACAGTGTATTAATACAACTATGAGAGGGGGGGATGTGGATACTTACACATTAGTAGTGGAACTTAGATGGATCGTCAGATGTAGAGCAGATTCGAGCCCAGGCTTGAATGATAAGGTTAGTTTGCAACCAATATTAAAAAGTAGAAAGTTATCCAAAGTATTTAGGAAGTAATGTTTTAAATAGGTTTATTTGTTTATGTATTTGTTATGAGCTGTTTTTAAGATAGGTTGGATGTTTTTGTAATGCGTTTTTAAAAAATTCTTAAACGGTTTAATTATTTAATTATGCAAAATGAATTGATCTTGTGATTAATTGATGTTGGTATTTAAGATTGCTGAATGTACATGCTGTTACAGTCTGATGAAGCCGTTTGGGTGAAAGCGCTTACTGCATGTCAAATAAAGAACGTTCCTGATATATAGAAGTTCCGTGGATGTTTTTATATGATTGGATTGCAGTTTATATATTTATTTGCTGCTGTGGAGTGGACCTGTTGTTTCGTGTATTTTTTGAGCAGTGACTGTAAAATTATCCAGCCACCATGTTTCAGTCGTTGGGATTTTATTGTTTATTATTCATTATTTCTGCAACGTGGTTCCCTTGCGCAGACCTCACACTTTTTATCTAAATAGCTTATTAAGTTCATTTTCACATTCTTTAGTAATTTCAACTCCCATGGGTACTTTAAAAAATCGCAAACCCATTGGCACAATACCAGCTTCAATACAATGTGATAAATATGCATTGTCTAACTTAATAGAATTAATAATGTTCAATTTTTTACCAAACTCAAAAATTAAATCTTTTAATGACCCATTCCATCTGAAATTGTTGTTATTATTATTTCCTATATTCCTATTGCCATCAAAAACACAATCACTTTCAATAAAGTCCTTGAACAAACATCTTTTAGGTTCACCAGCACTTTTACTGGGAAATTTAGTAGAATTGTTATTAATGACAGTACCTTTGTGTTTGTTGGTATTCTCAGCAGCGTTAGCATATGTGCGCATATTTTGGCTGAATTTAGGTCGAGTACCCACTCTTCTGGCTTCTTCAGCCGTGTTCCCAAACGAAAAATCAAAAGTAAATTCAGTAGGTGCCAGTCTGATGTTTGCCACATGATTGGAACCTGTAGCTGCGGGTAAATCAATGCTTTGTCCTGTTCTCAAGTTTTGTAACTGACCATTCGGTATCTCCGGCGAGGATGTGAGAATAATATCCTTAGAAGCGTTAGCTGATGCATCTTGTCTAACCATTCGGTTCCGTTCCATAGTATCGACAACTTCACAATCCCTCGTACCCTCTGAAGAACTGTTATAACCGGCAACACAGTGCTGTTTGACACCGGTAACTCGGGGCTCTGTTACACAATGTACATTTCCTCCTCCACTCTGCATCCAAGTATTAACAGCTTCCATTAGCTTAACAACTTCCCCTCTTAAGGATTTAACCTCCGCTCGTAGTTCCGATAACTCTTCTGACCCATTGGCAATGTCTGCACCAAGAGATTCACGGAGCTCATCCATAACAACTGAAACACACAAGCGTGAATACCAAATGTAAAAACCTGTGGCGTTTACTCAGCACGCTAAAACGCCTGAGCTCCGGAATCAAGATGGCACTAGTGCAGCAAAATAGCAGTTACTATAAAAAGAACAAGAACTATTTTCCACTATAATAGTAGTGTAAAAAAGTGAAACTTTTAATCCACAAACAAGGTTAAGCGCTTTCACCTACAGATCGTAGGCTTCTTCAGAACAATAATACATTCAAGCCTAAACAGTTAAATATTTAAAATTGGCGCCAAAATTCATGCCTCTTTTAAAGAATTTAATCATCATCAAAAATTTAATCATTATATTAAATATTAGGAAAATTGAGGCTTTTTAAGTTTGATGATGATACCTCTTTAAAAGAGGCATTAATTTTGGCGCCAATTTTAAATATTTAACTGTTTAGGCTTGAATGTCTCTGTTTTACTGTCTGGCATACATTAATTTGGTCAGTAATGTCTGTTGCAATGTTGCTTTGTAAAGTCATAGTATGCTGTTTTCTCCACTTGATTATTTTAGCAAAAGCCCATGGCTGAGTGAGGGTAATGTTTGCTTTACCCACAATTGGCTTAGTTTGGTCACGGGGGCAAAGCCAACCATGGATAACCAAGCATGACCCACACTCAGCCAGGGGTTATTGCTATTATATAATTGTTTTATTTTTTAAATTATGTTTAGTGTTTGTTGTAGTTATTTGTTTTCGTATATGTTTCAGGGTGTGTTTTTCCACTTTATTTTGAGAAAAATAATTGTTCCACTGGTTTCATTCAAATTATGCTTTTATTTAATTGTAATTTTTTTTATTAAGTAACATTTAGTAAATAGAGATAGAAAATAAGCTAAGAATGAACATTTGTGTTTATTCATTTATTGTAATGCATTTGTCAGTTTATATTTTATTGTTTATTTTGCTTCTGTTTGTTTCGTCATGTATCTTTACTTCTTGGCTTGTTTTCTTCTTAGTGTAGTACCTGCAATGAAAGGTAGATTTTGACATATAGAAAAAAAATACATATTCAATATTTATAAAGATTAATAAATTAAATAATAAATTAATCTTAAATATTTTACTTACTTGTTTTGCTGGTGATTTATGATATAAATGATTACTATTCCATAGTTTATTATTTTTTCAATGACTTTTTTCTTCTCTTTGTACTATGTTTTCACCATCTGTTTTCTCTGTACAGTTTCCTTTTACTTTTTCAGGGAGGTGTATTTTCTGTTTTGTAATTTGTAGTATGTTTCTTTTTTTGGCTGTTCTTCTGTGTGGAGACATGCGTGAATGGGAGTACCTTCGTTGAAGGCTGTGCATCAGAGCTGGCAACTCGGCACATAAAAATCTACTGCCAATTATTAGCGGACCTCAGTTCCGCTGTGGCGACCCCTAACCGGGAAAAGCTGAAAGACACAACAACATGATTTTGGCTGTATGTACCTGATATTTTTTGTCCCTATATTTTGAAGTCATTTACTGATGGGTGATAGAGTGCAATGATGTTTCACTTTTATGTCCTGTTATACTCATTATCTGTCTAGCTTCTATTCCGAATTGTAAGAGGAGTTCTACTGCAATGCTTCATAAGGAGTTTGTGTATTTTTGGGTAGGTTTGTTCTTTGCTTATCATTTGCAGCATTCTTGATAGGTAGTTGATTCCTATTGGTTGTGTTGTGTACCAAGTTTCATTTCATCAAGCTTGTGTTGTGGATGTTACTTTGAAAGAGTTAACATTAGTGTAACTTGCTTTTTTAGTGGAATTGTTAAATATTGTTTTTTTTGTAGAATAGGTGTTTAATTTGCCATTATTTTACAAGGTACATTTTAGTGCAGTATACAAGTATAGTGGGGCAGTCCCATGGAATGGTAACTTCCATGTTGGTTTTCTTATTCTTTATTAAAATTAGTTGACGGGGTATTATTAAATACATTCAGTGATTGTATTTATATATACCTTTGAGCTGTCAAAATTTTCTTAGAATATTCAGCATTTTCTCCTATATGTTTGGTCTGTTCTTCATACAGTTTGTGGTTTTCCTGGCAAATCGTTAAGGACTGAAGTTACTAAATAATGACAGGGATTTAAGTTTCAGACTTGATACCTTTTAGAAAATGCATGATAGAACAAAATCTGTTATTCTAGTTAGTGTTTAAGTTATACAAGAGCAAAACTGATATATATTAGTTATTTTTTTTGGCCATTCCATGTTTAGTAAGCTGGGTTATTACGTAAACTCAAGAGCAAAATTTGCTTATCATTAGTACTGTGATAGATTGTATCTGCAAATAAACATTGTTGTCATTTGGTTGTCATTACAGGATGTATAATATTGTGGCTGTAGTTTTAATGTTGTACTGTGGTGTTAATATGCTGATTTATGCAGCTTAAATGCAAGCAGCAGCGATTTTTTTCCCCTTTTGTTTGACTTTAAGTTTTCTTGCCTTTTGAGGGTTGCCACATATTGTGCAAGTGTATTACTTAACTTTCATGGATTAAAGTGATTTGTTTTAGCAATCTGCTGAAGGTTCTGTGTTTGTGGTGTCTTTTTTCCTGAACTGACGTACTTCTTGTAAGGAACAGTCTTACACATTTTTGTTGGATTTCTTAATTTCCTGTGAGTATTGAAGTTTAGATTGAGCTCACGGCACAGTTCAATTAAGTTCTGGTGCCATGGACGATTTGTACTAACTCTCTCTATCTTTTACTTATTTAGTGTTTGTACAGTGCATGGAAGTATTCAGCTAAGCCGCGGTGGTACAGCGATAGTGTTGTTGCCTCACAGCAAGAGGTTCTCCTGTTTGATTCTTGGCTGGAGTGCCTTCTGTGTGGAGTCTGCATGTCCTCCCCGCGGTCGAGTGGCCTCCGAAAGACATGCGTGAATGGGCGTGCCTTCGCTGAAGGGTGGGATTCGGGCTGGCAACTCGGCACCATAAAAATCAACTGCCAATCATTAGTGGACCAGAGTTCCGCTGTGGCGACCCCTAACCGGTAAAAGCCGAAAAGACAAACAAACAGTGCATGCAAGTATTCCTTTTTGGTTGCTGCATTTCTTAATAGGAAGTGCAGCCACTGAGGAAGACATCAGCAACCAGACTTTTTTCTGTTGTGTTCTCCTCAATTTACAGTGTGCATGCTGATTGTGTTGTCCAGCCAGTGTGCTGGTTTTTGAGTACTGAGAGTTTGTTGTATAAAACTTATTTTACAGTAACAACTCATTACTGTTCAGAAATGAGCATGCTGTTTAGACAGCCCAATCAGTGTGTCCATTGTAAATCGAGTATATACCAATAGAAAAAAGTCCGGTCGTTGAACTACTGTTAAGTACCAGACTTTTGTATTGGCATATTCTTGAGGACACTCCAAAATATGAGAAAAATTAGGGACATTCTCAGAACAGAAGTAGAAACACACCTGATTTTCCTCATATTTTTGGCTCTCCATGTAAATCTGTATTTTTTTAAGCTAAAAAATAAGTAAATAAACCATCTGCAATGGAGAATCTGTTTTCTCCATTGTTTCTCCTGCATTGATGTATTGTGCAAATGTCAGAACATAAGTCCCATGTGTACTACATCAGAATAGCGAAGACAACATTTTACAAGACAGAGGTCCCTTTATACAGTTACATTATTTAAGAAAGGTATGTGAAAAAGTCGCATGGCACACTAAAGCAATAATCCAGTCCTGTTTGTGGGTATATCAGGATTTACCTATGACTGGCTTTTTTTTATCAAACCACACCAATGGTGAACAAATCAAGATATACCTACACAGTCATGAACTATTGATTTAGTATGCCATGTGACTTTTGTCTATTTTACAGCAAAGCAGTCACTATGATTTTAGGCTTTTATAAAATTTCTCACCTGAGTACAGTTTACTACAGCAGTTTCTGGAATATGCACATAGTGTACTGCAGATTACATGTTTTTCCTTCATCTATGTGAGCTGCACAGTGTTTTTGCTGCCTGTCATAATTAGCCTATTTTTTTTCTATCCTGATGGGGTGAGATCCAGACTCATTCATTCCATAGACAGGTCAAAAGTCCTTCACGTCAGTCATTTACTGTCTGGGTCGAGGATCTTTCTAGCACAGCCCTCAGAGACAAGAGTCTGGAGTTAGGCCAGTTTGTACTCATGCAGTCTGGAGAATGTAATTCCCACCATGGTTTTGACTTGCAGGATTGTCTGCTAACAGGAGTTGCCCATACCAGTAGGTGGGGTTACGAATGGTGCAGGAGAAGTTGTTTAGTCTTGAGAGAAAACTGTCAGTGATCCCCTCCAGGATAGGCATAACTATCTTCCCTGCTCCAGCAGACAGCTAGGTACTAATTGAACCTGAGTTACTTGTGTCATAGTTAGGGCTTTTTCCTTCTATGCTAACAGAGCTGGTCTGTCTCCATGCCTTTTAGTATGCAGGACAAATTTTGACATTGTTGACCGTCTTTTAACAACACATTATAACATGGAAAACTCCTACAACTGATGCAATATACATTATAGGTTCATAGGTAGGTACTAGGCTATCGGCCCTGGGGCCTATACAAGCCCAGCCAAAAAGGTACCCTGGCTTTTGCCACCCAAGAAAATTATTTTCCTGTGCCACTGTCAAGCAGAGCCACAGAGGTGATCCTCTGGGTGAATTTCCTATTTCCCATCCAATCATCAAAAATTTTCTTGAAGAGTGCTAATGAGGAGCTTTGTTTGATATAGATAGGTAGTTTATTCAAGAGTGTGGGAAGTCTCTGGGACAGGAATCTATCCCTCCGGCATGGTCTGTTTATTGTGGTGACAAGGTTTAGGTCCCTAGAGCGTGTAGCTCGGAGGGATTGGGATTTCTTTAAGTGGAGCATGTCCAACAGCTCTGGGTTTCACATAGCTTTGTATGTTAGGCAGAGATCACCTCTGAGTAGGCTATATGCGACGGAGTAAACTGGAGTTTTTTGAGACTGTCTGCGTAGGGCATCTGTTTGAGGCCGGTAATCCTCTTTGTGAGGTATTTCTGTGGCCTTTCCACTTGTTGTAGATGTCTTGTGAGGTACATACCAAAAGGGGCATTGTACTTTATAATGGGTCTAATGAGTGATGAGTAGAGGGGAACAATGACCTCTTTTTTTCTGGATGAGAAACCTTTTGTGATGAGGTGTGCCACGTAGAAGGATTTCCTGACTACTGTGGCGATATGATTATCAAAGGAGAGACTACTATCCACCTGTGTCCCAAGGTCTCTTATCACACTTTCGGTGTTAAGTATACTACCGCCTATGTTGTTGTTCATGGGTACAGAGTTTTTACCAAAGGGGATGACAATGCACTTTTTGGCATTGAGCTTGAGGCCATGGTTTGACACCAGGCATCTGTCTCAGTGAGGCCCTTTTGTAGGTCCACATCGTTAGGAGTTTTTATTATGGCTCCTAATTTGCAGTCATCTGCAAACTTCATTAGCCAAAGACCTTCTGTGTTAGCCTGTACTTCAGAGAAGTAGATACCAAATAGGAGAGGACCCTGGACTGAACCCTGTGGTACTCCACTTGTCACTGGTCTGAAGTCGGATTTGGAGCCTGCTACTTTCACAGTGTGGGTTCGGTCAGTCTCATTAGCTAGTTTGACCATCGTTAGCACATGATGACAAGACATGGGGCTGTTAACAACTCTTTTCTCTCTCTTTTATTTTGGAAAGTTCAGAATAAAGAGGATCATGACTGGATTGCTGATCTGACCAGCTTATATGTTCAAGATATGGATGCCTTGAGTGCAAATCTAGAGAGGTGAGTGTCTACATCCATGTCAAGAACACATAATTTTGGGTTACGATCGGCAGCATAGTCATAATCCTTTGTAGTACATAGAGCTTTATCAGCTCCATATATACTACTAGTTACAGAAAAAGGAAAAAAAAAGAGCTAAGTGTTTTGACTGCTTTCAAGCCCAAATAACACTTCACGAGCACTGTCAGAAAAGCAATAACACACACTTATTCAACAGAAAATCAGGGGCACATTACTGGCACAGAGAGCAGGCAGAAAAAATCTGTTTTTTATTCTGCCTCTGTTGTTTTGTGGTCAGTACTAGCAGATTTAGCTGTCTACTGTGATACCCGATCTTAAGTGAAGCAAGGGTGCATATCAGTTGTTAAGATCGGATCTCACTCAATAGAACTTAACTGGTTTGTCTTTTTCCAGGTCTCAAGTATAATCACTGAGCTCCATGCACTACAGTTCACTGAGTTGCATGCTGTTATTTACTTACACAGTAAAAAAATAGTATTTGTGTTCACTTCAGGGTTGAGTCCGCTCATGTTTTATTTATAGGCAATCACACATTAATTTTAGAAATTCTTTCAGAAACTGCATATTAGCTAAAAACAAAACATCTCACATTGATTTTAGTGGTATCACTGCCAAAACAGTGTACTTTTACAGACAGTATTGCTTTAGACTACTAATGATTATTAAAGATATGCAGTTTGTATTAACAGGGTTAATTCTGTCGTGATAAGATACTTTTCAGAAACCTCCCTTTGTCATGTGCTGTCTTCTTTTTTCAAAGAAGAACAGCAAATATCACATTCTGTGTTTCCATTGTCAGTGGCTGTTTCACACATGACAGAAGCAAGCAAAGTAGCAAATGTGTCAGGTCCTTCAAAGTGTCATTATCTGTTTCTGTTTAGACGTCATACCTCAAGCCTGTAACTGTTTAATGTATAATGACTACTTAGGGCACCCATTTTATATACATTCTATGGCATGAGAGCCTACAGGACACACTGTTGTCTAACACAAAGATGCAGTTAATTCCAAAGATGGCCATTGCTTTTTTTACCAGATAAGGACCTTTTCTGAGGATCTTAACACTTAGTAAAATGGTAACCTGTCATTACTTCATATTCTTCCTTATACTGCACCTATAAAAGAAGGCCAATGGACACTTATTTTGGATCTTTCAATTCTAATTAGGCACTTACATACAGGTATATAACTTTAAGAAAGTGAGTCTGCAGAAGCTAATGCTTTTGCTTCCTTGGGTAAGGGAGCTAGATATGACCTTGGACTTGAATGATGCTTATTGACTTAATCCTCTATTCACAACTCACAAAATGTTTGGCATGTCTGAAGTGTATTATTACCATTACTATTTTGAAGTTTTGCATTTTGGCCTAGCCATCTCTGCTAGAGTGTTGTTTTCAGCTGTCAGTTGAAGACGTATTCACAGTTACCTTTATAATCGCTTTAATTGCCATCTCAAGTCCCAGTCTGATAAGGCACTTCAGGAATATTTTGAGGACATTGGCTCCTTAAAACCTAATTAACAGAGAAAAAAAATCACATTTCCATTCACAAGATGAACTGTTTTTTTGCAATAATGGACTTGCAGTAGTATATTTTACTAGTTTTATTTTGTTCTAAAGAGATGGGTTCCACACAGGATTTGTATTAAAAAAAGAACTTTATATGCAGTACATGAACCTGCAGAAGTCTTCTCCAGATAGAAATAAACTCTCAATTGATTCAAAGTGAGGTCACAAACATGCAGTATGCAGTGTTTTACCCTCAAAGACATTAAACGTATCCTTTTGTAGAACGTACAGCTATTTCATGAAAAAATAGGATTTAACTGTGCAAAACTGTAGACCAATTTTAGCAAAGTCTTGGTCTGGCTGTAAATCCTAGTGTTTCACTTTATCTCTTTATTGGAAATAGATACAGGAATCACACAAACAAAGTAAAACCACGATCTCTGGAACCAAACAGGACAAGTAAAATAACGTTCTTTATTTCAGGAATCACGTTTTCGCTCCCACAATTGCAGAAGCTTCCTCAGCTAATACAAATTAATTAATTAACAGTTCCTTTTATATACATTAAATCATGATGTCATTTCCTTTTATTTTCAAACCACCAACCCACCGTAAAAATGACATAGGGTGGATAAAGACATCATTTTTTAAAAATGTCACTTCATGTTTTTAATATCAGTTCCATCATCCCACATTTATATTAAGTTACAATACAAAGTTAATAATCAACATTTACAATGTGTAATTAACTAAAAATATAAAATATAAAAATATATAAAATATTTAAATCAAAATTAATTTTTTCTGTACTTATATTTAATAATTTATATATAGTTCCCAATATATGGATCATACTAAATCTATTTTATGCGTGCATATGAGTGTAAATATCCTTCAATTATCTCATATAACTTTTATATTTAAGAATCACTGAGATGTTACAGGATTCATTTAATCCTGGGTAAGTAAAGGCATCTAATCCAATCTGCCACTCTAACTCTCTCATTTCAAGTAACAGAGTTTGAGGTCCGCCCCTTGCTCCAGTTAGGACCTGTTCGATACCCATAAATTGGAAACTATGTCCAATATTATGCATAACATGTTTGGACAAAGCATTGTCCATCTTTTTGTTATTTATCGCATACAGGTGTTGGTATATTCGATCACTCAATTTGCGATCGGTCTTCCCGATGTAGAAGCAGGGGCAGCAGGTACAAAGAGCAATATAAATCACAGATTTTGTGGTGCAATTAATTCTTGAAGTAATGGTATATTTTTTATCTCTGATTGTAAATGAATTACCAACTTTCAAGCAATTGCATCTATTACAAAACCCGCACATAACTGTGCCAGTTTGTCTGTTGGAAAATGTACATACTCCAGGTCTCTGTAATAGTTCTTTTAGATTTCTACCCCTTTTAAACACTACAAACGGTTGAGGTCCCAATTTTTGAAGCAACCCAGGATTATTAAAAATAAAATACCAGTTTTTCTTTATGATATTCCATACTTCACCAATATGTCTATTAAATGTTAAAACAAGACTTGTCCTAAAATGATTTTGACTCCAAATTGTAATACCAGTACTGTTGTGTTCTAACCCTTTTTCTAAGGGTAGGTCTATAGATTCACTAACTTCAATATTTGGGGTTTGATATTTACATCTTAACAGAGGCTGGTAAAAACCTGTATTCCTTTTCATAGAAACTTCATGAATTAATTCATCTATTAGGTATTTTGGGTACCCTCTATTTATGAACAGTTCTTTTAAGAAAAGACACTCAGACCTGAATGTTTCAAGTGTACTACACATACGTACGGCTCTAACTAATTGTCCTTTGACAATAGATCTTTTTTGTTTAGCCGGATGATTACTAGAGTAGTGCAAGAAAGCGTTACAGTAAGTCGGCTTCCTATATATAGAAGTCAAAAAACAGCCATTTTCCACATCCTTTGTTAATTCAACGTCTAAGTAGTCAATAACAATATTAGAAAACTTATAAGTGAATTTTAAAAATGTGCTAGAGTTGTTCATAAACTCAACTAGTTCAACTGCTTCACTTTCACTACCCTTAATCAAGATAAACACATCGTCTAAGAACCGTGTGTAGTACTTAACATTTTTAAATAAGGGATTGTTTTTCAAAGTGACCTTTTCCCAGTAAGCATTTTATAAGCCCCCATCATTGATCATTGATCAAAAGCTAGATTTAGCGAAAACCATTTTGGACTTAAAGTGTTATGTCCGAAAGTTAAATTTAAAGTTACTGTTTAGTAACGGACCTCTTGGTGAGGTACCACCTTTTAAATTATCTAGCACATTTAACCCCCCACTACATCCTAATCTGAATATATTTGAAAATGTCTGTGAATTGGACTTTAGACATCTGTTTCATGGATTAAAATGGTTTGATTCTCACAGCAACATATCATATGAACAAACAAAGGCATTAAATAATCTTCGAGAACTATCAGTAAGGGTGATGAAACCTGATAAGGGGGGAGGGGTAGCCATTTTTGATAACTCTGAATATGTTGACAGAATGTTATTAATTTTAGAATCTGATGCATACACAAATGCCTCCTACAGTGAAATGATGGGGGCTTATAAAAGAATCAGAGGTTACTTTCGTGATTTACTTATTGATGGGTTAATAGATATTGACATCTTTAATTTTATTAACATCTTATCATCTAAAGTACCTGTAATGTTTGGTTGCCCAAAATTGCATAAAAACACCTTGGATCCACCTATGCGGGCATTAATTGACGGCAGGTGTGGCATCACCCATCCATGTGCTAGAGTAATTGATGGCATTATCTCAAAATATTTAAAACAAATATCTGAGATCTGTAAGGATTCTTGGACCTTCTTAGAGTCAATTAATAACATCACTTTTGAACCCACACTTAATTTTTTGACTATAGATGTAATCGATCTGTATACATCGATTCCACACCAGGAAGCAATTGAATGGAGTGAATTGATGTTGGAGGGTTTGGGAGCTACAAAAAATGAGATCTCCTTAGTTACACAATTGTTGGATATTGTTTTAACATCAAACTTTTTCCTGTTTAACAACCAATATTACCTGCAGAAAAAAGGTATAGCTATGGGGTCGCCATGTGGGGGAAGCGTGGCGAACCTAGTAGTTGCTTACTGGGAAAAGGTCACTTTGAAAAATAATCCCTTATTTAAAAAAGTTAAATACTACACACGGTTCTTAGACGATGTGTTTATCTTGATTAAGGGTAGTGAAAGTGAAGCAGTTGAACTAGTTGAGTTTATGAACAACTCTAGCACATTTTTAAAATTCACTTATAAGTTTTCTAATATTGTTATTGACTACTTAGACGTTGAATTAACAAAGGATGTGGAAAATGGCTGTTTTTTGACTTCTATATATAGGAAGCCGACTTACTGTAACGCTTTCTTGCACTACTCTAGTAATCATCCGGCTAAACAAAAAAGATCTATTGTCAAAGGACAATTAGTTAGAGCCGTACGTATGTGTAGTACACTTGAAACATTCAGGTCTGAGTGTCTTTTCTTAAAAGAACTGTTCATAAATAGAGGGTACCCAAAATACCTAATAGATGAATTAATTCATGAAGTTTCTATGAAAAGGAATACAGGTTTTTACCAGCCTCTGTTAAGATGTAAATATCAAACCCCAAATATTGAAGTTAGTGAATCTATAGACCTACCCTTAGAAAAAGGGTTAGAACACAACAGTACTGGTATTACAATTTGGAGTCAAAATCATTTTAGGACAAGTCTTGTTTTAACATTTAATAGACATATTGGTGAAGTATGGAATATCATAAAGAAAAACTGGTATTTTATTTTAATAATCCTGGGTTGCTTCAAAATTGGGACCTCAACCGTTTGTAGTGTTTAAAAGGGGTAGAAATCTAAAGAACTATTACAGAGACCTGGAGTATGTACATTTTCCAACAGACAAACTGGCACAGTTATGTTTTGTAATAGATGCAATTGCTTGAAAGTTGGTAATTCATTTACAATCAGAGATAAAAATATACCATTACTTCAAGAATTAATTGCACCACAAAATCTGTGATTTATATTGCTCTTTGTACCTGCTGCCCTGCTTCTACATCGGAAGACCGTAAATTGAGTGATCGAATATACCAACACCTGTATGCGATAAATAACAAAAGATGGACAATGCTTTGTCCAAACATGTTATGCATAATATTGGACATAGTTTCCAATTTATGGGTATCGAACAGGTCCTAACTGGAGCAAGGGGCGGACCTCAAACTCTGTTACTTGAAATGAGAGAGTTAGAGTGGCAGATTGGATTAGATGCCTTTACTTACCCAGGATTAAATGAATCCTGTAACATCTCAGTGATTCTTAAATATAAAAGTTATATGAGATAATTGAAGGATATTTACACTCATATGCACACATAAAATAGATTTAGTATGATCCATATATTGGGAACTATATATAAATTATTAAATATAAGTACAGAAAAAATTAATTTTGATTTAAATATTTTATATATTTTTTATATTTTATATTTTTAGTTATTTACATATTGTAAATGTTGATTATTAACTTTGTATTGTAATTTAATATAAATGTGGGATGATGGAACTGATATTAAGAGCATGAAGTGACATTTTTAAAAAATGATGTCTTTATCCACCCTATGTCATTTTTACGGTGGGTTGGTGGTTTGAAAATAAAAGGAAATGACATCATGATTTAATGTATATAAAAGGAACTGTTAATTAATTAATTTGTATTAGCTGAGGAAGCTTCTGCAATTGTGGGAGCGTGATTCCTGAAATAAAGAACGTTATTTTACTTGTCCTGTTTGGTTCCAGAGATCGTGGTTTTTCTTTATTGGAAATAAGTTTTGGAAGATTTGTGAAATTGCAAGTCATTCCCTTGTAGTATTACAGTTTATAGTGCAAGCTAGTTCCAGATTTTAATCTCCCTTGTTTATTAGAACTCTCTCACATCATATCAGAACATTACCGTTAATCTTCGTTGTTTGCACAGGAATTTTTTATACACTCGAAGCTCTATGTTGAAATGTACAGAAGACTGAAAACTATTCATTAACAGACCGATATAGGTGTCTGTGTATTTTGCAGGACTTTTAACAATGCCAGTCTTATTTTGCAGATGTAGTTACAATTTACAGATTTAATTCAGGAGTGAATATTTTATTTTATACAGCACTGTATGCAAGGAATAGAATATTCCTTATCAGAGTACATACAGAATATATTGTTTCTTTTCCCAAAAATTGTACAAAAGATGGTGATCGTGTTTCATGCAGCTTAATTTCAGACCTGTTTGTCAGCCTGGCTTTATCTAAATGTTTTGTGTCGCATTTTGTCAGTAAAAGCAGCACAGAGTGCCAAATTATGAAGAAGTTTCATCACTACCCAAGGAATATGGGTGCGTGAGGAACAAGTAGCCAGGAAGATCCCAGTGATATCTTCACTTGCCAGTCAGCTGAAATGTTGGTCTGAGCAGGCCAGACAGAGCCTTCTACTGCTGTACCTTCCTTTCAAAGTCTGATGACAGATGTATTGAAGATAGGTTTGAGAGTTTGGGGGGGTTACCAAGAATCATGGACAGTACATGTCTCCAGTCTTCCTCACAGGTAATATTCTGGGTTATTATAAAAGACTGATATGCAACATGCCTCCCAAGCAAGACAATGAAAAAATGTCTAATGCAGTGTATTGTAAAGGTGCATATGTGTAGTACTATGGTCATTTGGTATATAAACAAAAGGAATAAAGTATGTTGTTCCCAGGTGTGAAAAATGGCATTGGAACTGCCAGGTACCACTGTCTGTCAATATCTATCTGGTAGCTGCTCATGTATCAAAGTACTGCATTGCTCTAATAGATTACCTGAGTTGCAGAATGCATTTAGAACATGAATGGCACCTCAATCTGGAGGAATTTCTTCTGTCTGCAATGTGGGGGACTTTTTTTTGTCTCACAGTGCTTTGCACAGCTCCCAAACTTATGTACAAAGAGACTAAGATGTCCTTTAAAGGAACTGGAAGAAGAACCTGTTTTATGTGTTTCTACTGGATCCCCAATTGTAGGGCTCTTTTAAAGGCACAAAGGAAAGAGATCATTTATCTCTCCACACTCTTTTAGGCAAGTCATTTATGGTTCTGTTTTCTTTTTTGCAAAAAAATCTGTTAGCTAAAATTTTAATAATAAAACTGGGAATGAGAAGGAAATAGAAGGGACTAACAAAGAATTTGAAGACATAAGGGATCTTCACTAAGAATGATATAAACACATTCATGAACTGGAAAACATAATTCTAAATGTTCAGTTATGCCTGGAAAAGGAATATCATGGGTTTTGGCCAGAAGACGCCTCTAGGAGGCCCTTGACACTATCAGTGGCTGTATCAGTTCCACATGTAGCCCTCATTCAGTGGTCTGTTTTGTGTAAAATAAACCTTAACAATGTTTATTCCTTAGATTAACTTGTGACATGAACTTATATCTATCAATGAAGAAAGACCACAGAAACACTTTCCATTATCATATGCATGTATTGTACATATATTATCCATTATAGCTCTGCTGTTTTATTGTGATTTAAGTCATACTCGTATACTTTTCAGTTCTTGACAACCTGCTTATTTTAACCATCTCTTCCAGCATTATTTTGTATATTTTGTTTTCAACTATACCATTTATTCTTATAAAAATACTTCCCCTCCATCTTTTAGTGATTCCAGTTGTACATCTTTTGTTTTCTTTACTACATCCAATACTTCATTTACAGCAGGTTTATTTTTTTAACTTACACTTTTGTGCAGCTACTATTTTTGTCTGCTAATAATGTTAAACTTTTTTATGCTTTATATCATTATCAGAAGATATAAAACAGAGTGATAACAGAACACAGAAAAATAAGAAGTTGCATGGTTAATATTTCTATGTTACTATCTAGTAAACTGTATTATACCATGACCCCGTTATACTAATGGAAAAGGTCGGTCGGACGACTTTTCCATTAGTATAACTCTGCTTTTAAAATTCTGTCTCGCTATAATGTATGGGTTTACGACATGGCGAGAGCGAAATGATCTCCGTTGCTTATTTTAAACCTGTCTCGCTGCTAAACCAATTTAACATAGCGAGACAGAGTTTAAAAAAAACACGAGAAAGCAAGATCTCCGTTGCTTTTTACTGTCGCTGCTGTTAAATGGGTTTAACATAGCAAGACAGTTTAAAATAAACAGCGGACATCTCCGTTGCTTATTTTAAAACTTCTCGCTATATTAAAAAATTAAACAATAAAAACAATAAAAAAAAAGCAACAGAGATCTTGCTTTCTCCGTTGCTTTTGCCGACAGCCTCTGATGTACTGCGCGGGCGCGATACAAGGCTACTGAGACGGATCAAAGACTCATCGGAAGGGCAGTAAACAGGCATTATACTATGCCATTATTTAAGAAAAGTAATAGTTTCTTTTCTTAAATAATGTCATGATATAATAGCAATAACCACTTCTGGGTGTGGGTAAATGCTGTATACCTACGGTTGTCTTTGTTTGGTCCAAACCCGTAACCGTGGGTAAATCAACATTACCCACACACGATAACTATTACATTATGTGCATGACTCAGCCTTCTTATCACATTATATCATAATCTCACAGCCATCTTTCAGACACATTTAATACATTGTTTCCCTTGATGTGGATCATAAGTGTGATCCTATTCATATTTTAGCTCATTCAGCATGGTTTTTCAATAGTGGGTTCCACACCTCTGGTATTTTGATATTGTTATTCCCCTCTTTAAATGAGTATAAAATTAAACCAAAGTGTTCGTGAAGTAGTTTTTAATATAGACAGTGTTAATATATATCTGGATTTCTACTCCTTAGTACAGATCAACTTAACAAAACTGGCTTGCACCCAACCTACTTGTAAGGCTGGTGACTGTGACCAGTCCCTAGGATTTACAACTGCAAATAGCCAAAATTGCCATCTACAAAAAAGGGGTGTTCTGTACCTCTGATATAGCATCTTTTGTAAAACCTCACATTATCTTTTGACTTTTGGGCAGTCACAAAACATGCAGTGGCTGTCCTCCCCTGGTTTGTCACACCTCCAACAGTTGTTATTCTGTTTAGTTCCCTGTCTCTGCTGTTTAGATGGGGATGAGGTAGATAAGTCTTATTTGCTAGTCCTTGTAATGTGACCATAGGTTCATAGGTAGGTACTAGGCTATCAGCCCAAGGGCATACTTAAGCCTCGCCAACAAAGTTCCCTGGCTTACGCCACCCAAGAAAGTTATTTTCCTGTGCCACTGTCGAGCAGAGACACAGAAGTGATCCCCGGGATGTATTTCCTATTTCCCATCCACTCATCAAGATTTTTCTTGAAGAGTGCTAATGAAGAACTTTGCTTGACATAGATGGGTAGCCTGTTCCAGAGTATGGGAAGTCTTTGGGACAGGAATCTATCCCTCCAGCATGTCCTGTTTATTGTGGTGACAAGGTTTAGGTCCCTAGAGCATGTAGCTTGGAGGGATTGGGATTTCTTTAGGTGTAGCATGTCCAACAACTCTGGGTTTGACATAGCTTTATATGTTAGGCAGAGATCACCTCAGAGTAGGCAATTTGTTAAGGAGTAAAGCTGGAGTTTTTTGAGGCAGTCAGTGTAGGGCATTTGTTTGAGGCCAGTAATCCTCTTTGTGAAGTACTTCTGTGGCCTTTCCAGCTGCTGCAGATGACTTGTGAGGTACATTCCAAAAGGGGCGTTGTACTCTATAATGGGTCTAATGAGTGTCGAGAAGAGTGGAACAATTACCTCTTTTTCCTGGATAGGAACCCTTTTATGATGAGGTGTGCCACATAGAAGAACTTCCTGACTACTGTGGCGATGTGACTATCAAAGGAGAGACTACTGTCCACCTGGGTCCCAAGGTCTCTTATCACACATTCGGTGTTAAGTAGATTGCTGCCTATGTGGTAGTTCATGGGTACAGAGTTTTTACCAAAGGGGATGACACTGCACTTTTTGGCATTGAGCTTGAGGCAATGGCTCTGACACCAGGCATCTGTCTCAGCTAGGCCCTTCTGTAGGATGTCCACATCATTTGGGGACTTGACTATGCCCTTAGTTTGCTGTCATCTGCAAACTTCATTAGCCAGAGGCCTTCTGTGTTAGCCTGCACTTCAGAGAAGTAGATACCAAACAGGAGAGGTCCCAGGACGGAACTTTGTGGTACTCCACTTGTCACTGCTTTGAGGTCAGATTTGGAGTCTGCAACTTTTACAGTGTGGGCTCTGTCAGTGAGCCAGTTGGCAACCCATCTTGTGATGTAGGGATGTATACCTAGTTTAGTGAGTTCAGCTATAATTCCAGAATGGAGGATGGTGTTGAAAGCCTTGGAGAGGTCAAGATAGGCTGTGTGAACCACCTTACCCTCATCTACGGCTTTGGTGACTGCCTCAAAGAAGTCGATCAGGTTCAGGAGACATGATCTACCTCTCACAAACCCGAACTGGGTGGGATCCAGAGTTTGGAGGTTACCAATGTCTTTGTTTATGAATTCCATGATGATACGTTCCATGGCCTTGCAGACCAGGCTCGTCAGGCTAATAGGCTGATAGTTCCCGGGATCAGTGGTGGTCCCCCCCTTTGTGGAGTCAGACAACTGCTGCTGTGCACCATTCAGTAGGCACAAAGTCTGATGCAAGGCTATTACTGAACATGGTGCTTAAGTGGGGAACCAGTTCGTTCTGAAGTTCATGTAAAACGCAGCCTGGGATGTTGTCCAGTCCCATGGATGCTGTGTTTCTGGCTTTAGAGAGTGCAGCTTTTACCTGCGTAGTTATGATTACAGGGACTTTGCATTCTTCCTACATAGATATGGGCCCTTTAGGGGGTGGGGGGGTAAAGTTAGCACTGAACATGTCTGCCAGGATGTTGGCAATATCAGTTGGTTCTGTAATTTTCATGCTGTTGTGCTGTAACTCAGAGCAGATCTGGGTGTTGCCATTGAGATTCTTGACATAGCTATAGAATGCTTTGTGCTTGTCCTTAGAATTAGTGGCAATTTTGTTTTTGTAACTAGCTTTGGAGGATCTTATAAGGGATCTCAGCTTCTTACAGAGGCTGACCAGGGAGCTCCTCCACTCATAGGTTCATAGGTTCATACTAGGCTATCTGCCCTGGGGCAATTATAAGCCTAGCCCAATTCTGTATGGCTTATGCCACCCCTTGATTTGAGTATACTGTGCCCTTTTTAAGGTTTAGTTTACTGTGCCTCTGTCCAATAGTGACACGGGAGTAATCCCTGGGACAAACCTACAATCCCCCATCCACCTATCGAGATTCTTCTTGAAGAGATTCAGTGAGGTGCTCTGCCTCACATGAACTGGAATTCTATTCCAGAGCAAAGGGAGCCTCTGGGTTATGAACCTGTCCCTCCAGCAAATTCTATTTATTTCTGTGCTGAGGTTCAAGTCCCTCGAGCGTGTGGCTCTAAAGATTTAGATTTACTGAGGTGGAGCATGTCCATTAATTCTGGATTTGACATAGCTTTGTATTTCAGGCATAGATCGTATACGAGTAGGGCGGTGCAACTACTTATAGAGCTGGAGTTTTTAACCGAGCAGCATATGGCATCTGTTTGAGACCCTTGATCCTCTTGGTGAGATACTTTTGGGGTCTTTCTAATTGCTGCAGGTGTCGGGTAAGGTACATCTCAAAGGGGCATTGTATTCTATGATGGGCCTGATGAGGGATGAATAAAGGGGCACGATTACCTCTCTTGATCTAGATGTGAAACCCTTCGTGATGAGGTGGGCTATGTAGAAGGTCTTTCTAAACACTTTGGCAATGTGGTTTTCAAAGGAGATTGCTATCAACTTGGGTCCCCAGGTCCCTAATAACTTTCTCTGTACTTAATGGGTTTCCGCCTATGTGGTAATTTGTGGGCACATTGTTTTTGCCAAAGGGTATGACTATACATTTTTTGGCATTTAGCTTTAAACCATGGCGCTGGCACCAGTTATCTGTCTCTGTGAGACCTTTTTGAAGGATGTTTGTGTCAGCTGGAGAGTTGATTATGGCGCCCAGTTTGCAGTCGTCTGCGAACTTGGTGAGCCATAGTCCTTCCACATTTGCCTGTACCTTGGAAAAGTATATACCGAACAAGAGTGGTCCCAGGACAGAACACTGTGGGACGCCACTTGTGACCGGTTTCGAGTCGGACATGGCTCCAGCAACTCTCACTCTGTGGGTTCTGTCTTTGATCCAGTTTGTGACCCGTCTTGTGACATAGGGGTTTATATTTAAGCTGGATAGCTTATCTATGATGCCCGAGTGGGGTATTGTGTCAAATGCCTTTGCAAGGTCCAGATAGGCTGTGTGGACTACCTTCCCTTCATCTGTGGCTTTGGTGACTGTTTCGAAGAAGTCAACCAGGTTCAAAAGGCAGGATCTGCCCTTGACAAAGCCAAACTGGGCAAATCATGGGATTTTACTCTCTTTTGCAACAGTTTCTTCTTTCTGTTGTACAGTTTGTTTATGGCAGGGGACCACCAGATTGGCTTCCTTTTTTTTGGAGGATAGCGTCTTGGTTCTGTTTGGGATAGCACGATCCATGCACTCGTGTAAGTGCTTATAGAGTGCATTTGTGTAGGATTCAGCAGTTGTAACTGTATTGTCCATCTGCATGGGTGTCATGAAGTTAACCACTTCTACCTTACGAAGCATGAAGTTGGCTTTGGAGACATTTTTTACCGTGGTTTCCTTAATGGGGGTGGGGGCGGGATGTGGATATCAAGGGTGATTAGCTTATGGTTGGATCGGACCAACGAGGAGTTGACTTCAGGTGTGGAACACCGGTCACTCATGTTGGTACCATTTTCATAACCTGTAGGTAAAGTCCATAAAACTTTAATAAAAATACGAAATAAAAGAGTAAGCACTTTCACTGTATATTCCTACCGCTTCTTCAGACTGAATACTAAAGGACAAGAGTCATTTAAATAGCACATCAGTATAACAGTCAGCACATCAATTAAGCATACAGTGGTTAAAGTGCCAGTACATAAAAACACAAACCTATATACCAGTGTCAATGTTTCAAGGATCTGACTTTAACCATTGTATGCTTAATTGAAGTGCTGATTGTTTTATTGATGTGCTGTTTAAATGACTCTGTTGTTCTTTAGTATTCAGTCTGAATAAGCGGTAGGAATGTACAGTGAAAATGCTTACTCTTTTATTTCTTATTTTTATTAAAGTTTTATGGACTTTTCCTGCAGCTGTGTCAGACTGGTACTTATATTGTCTCTAGTTAGTCCCCTTTGAAAGTACCATTCCTTATTCTCTCTTCAACTATTGTGTTTTTTAACATTTTCATAACCTGTTTACAGTTGTCCATGCATGAGCCTACTCTTCTCCTTTCATATTGACCACTTCCTGTTTTGTCCACCTCTTCCAAAGTGGAACTTAATTGCTGTTGCCCTCTGCTTCCACAGTTCTGTGTATATTAACCCCAGTTTTCCACTCATAATCTGCTTCTATTTCACCCATGTCATGCCTTTATATATCTGTACCTTTAGGATTTATGTCCCATTCCACACCTGGCAAACCTGAAGATAAGTAAACCATTCTGTATCTTGAAGGTGGAATTTTGCACAGATATCATTAAAACATTTTAAGCTGCCTGTGTCAGAGGGAGCTAACATTTGGTCCCATTCTGTTATAAGTTTTGTCACCCCATTGGCCCCTTGACTGCAAATTTACACATGCT